>NC_084799.1:159236476-159540851 GCF_963169125.1 Humulus lupulus
GCGTGCCAGGAGGGCATGATGGGATTTATGTGTGATTTGATGAGTTAAATGCATGGTTATGATTTGAAGCATGTTATATGACTATTTGTTTATCTAAGATGCATGGCCATGTATATTAGTATGCATGTAGGCCCGGATCGTGTTAGAAGGGCATAACTGTAATTTTGGCCATGTTGGGCATAACTGCATTGATATGTGATAATTGCATTCCGTGATTTGTACCACGTGAGTGTGGTGTTATTGTTGTGATGCACGTGCCGAGACGGTCCTAGAGAGCAAATTAACTTAAGAGTCACAACGGGATTTTGTACCCGGCTCGGGAGGAGCCTAGGGGTACCTCGGGAATTTTATGGTTAAGTACAGAATTAGCGGTTAATGGTTATTGGTGATTTAGTAACTTGGGTAACCATTAGTTACTGCTGTGGGTAACAAGTTTAGTTGGAAAATGGTAGAATTGAAATATTAGTGAAAGGACTAGAGTACCCTTGAGGAATTAGTTGAGAAAGGATCATTTGGAGGGGTAGCATGGTCATTTGGCAAGGGTAATAGGAAATTCTCAGCTGGGTTTTAGTGGGTCACGGTTTGGGTATTTAGGGTCATTTGATGCCTTGATAAAATTGGAAGAGAAGAAGAAGAAAGGAGAAGAGGTGTAGATGGGGCTGAAGTTTTGAGACCTAGAAGGAGATTCAAAGGGATTTGAGGAACCAAAAACCAGATTTGAGCTAGGACTACTCAAGGTAAGATTTATATTCTGTTATTTCTTGGGTTCAAGGTTGATTTCTCAAAGTTTTAGTGTGGAATTTAAAGATAGGATGGTTGGTTTAAAGTTTGAGGAATTTGAAACTCTAGATGAGATTTTTAAGTGTGATTGTGTTTTGATCTTGATACTAATGTTGTGATTATTAATTGGTTTTGATTTGGGAGCTTTGGGATGGCTTAAGGTGAGGTTTTAAGCTTGAAAATGGTGGGTTTTTCTGGGTTCGAAGGGTCGGGCCGCGGCATGGTTCTTGGAGGGTCGCGACCCTTGAAGGCTAAGATGCGCTGAGGATGGAGGGCGGGCCGCGGCCCTTACCTGTTTCTGGGCATTTTTGTGGCCCTGTTTGGGGGCCATGCCGCGGCATAGCTGGGCCATGCCGCGGCATAGCTGGGCCATGCCGCGGCGCTTAAGGGATTTTGGGATTTTGAGATTTTAGGCTTGGGAATTTAACCTAGGGTGCTCGGGGTTGAGTCTCTTACCATATTTGGTGAAGTTCAACGTTCCGAGTACTAGAGCTTGGCTTGGAAGCTCATTTAAGGATGTTTCATGTGTGTTGTGACTAGGATATTGGAGAGGCTCGTGCTAGAGGACTGTGCTCGCGGCTTGAGTGCATCAGGAGGCTCGGAATACAGGTAAGAAAACTATAACACCCGTAGGAGAGGGCATGGGCCCATAGTATGATTGCGGGGCGCGGCCCTATGTTGCATGTTGCATGATGAGATGATTGCAGGGCGCGGCCCTATATTGCATTACATGTTAGGGTGTAGACTTAAATGTATTGATAATTGTTTGAGTGTTGTTTGATTTATGCAATATGTGATTATAGTGAAATGAACGGCTATGGCCGAGGGCGGCAAGGCCGAGAACGGCAGCGGAGCCGGAAGTAACACCTAGCACATGGGATGCTTATGGTCAGGGTAGGACCCAAGGGATACGTGTGTTATCCCTACGGTGAGGACCGAGACCCCAGGCTTCAGTAAGGCTCTGGGGCGGCATGGCCGTGTTTGCTTAGTCTAATGGTTGACTTGTTTATTTGTGGATTATCTGTTATGATAAACTGTATAAATTGCGTATGTTATGTTCTGCATGAGTTTTCTTGCTGGGCTTCAGCTCACGGGTGCTCTGTGTTGCAGGTAAGGGCAATGACTGAGTCAACCAACCATGAGTACGGAGAGCGTGAAGCGACGCGTACATGTTTGGCCTGCCCGACTGCTTTGGTTGGGGGTTTATTCGAAAAATGGCTGTAATAATCTATGATTTTTATGATTAATCAACTGTAAACTTATTTCAAGATGTAAATAGTTTTCAAACCTTATTTTGGGATCCCAAATGTTTAATACTAGAAATTTTATTGAAACAACGCATTTTCAAAGATTACAGCCTTAACTTTTATTAGTCACACTTTCATTTCAAAAACCTCGGTTAGCGAGTTCATTGCACTGTTTTGTCTTAAAAACTCACTTGGTAACGGCTCTAAGGAAGTAGGGCGTTACATCGGACATGGTCCGAGCCAAGCATTTAGGAGACTCTCCCGGACATGTTCCGAGCCAAGCACTTGGTTCCTCCAACTAAGGTCCGATCGGACCTTTTGTGGCCTCTCCTTGGCCAAGGTCTAAGTCCATCTCTTCGCATGCATGGGTTCCTCGGACTAGGGTCCGAGCCAAGACCACCTTAGCCCAAGTATTCTCCTCGGGTGCATTTGGCTTGACTATGACATCTCTCAAGCAGTCCAAATTCTTCACTGATGCATTGGGCTACTGCAAAGCCAGATCACCCAACTAATCCATCCCACATGTCAATTTTACTGCCACATCATCCTTTTCAAATTTTGGGATAACTGTTTTTATATATGCTTTATTTTGTGTAAAACATGTTAAAAATTAATTAGAAAACAGTTTTGGTTTGAAAAATTGCCCAAAAAAAATTTTGGAAAATTTTAGCCTGGCTGCCCATGCGTGCGCGCACTCCTGCGCGCACCAGCCACCTCGCATGGGATGAACAATATCGGTTACTATTCATTCGCTTTTTTTATTTTTTTTTAAATTAAAGAAAAATAAAAATTGTGAAAATAAATTATTTATAATCAAAACCAAAAATATGAAATTTGTTTTTGCATTTAAAATTGTTTTTTAAAAAATAAGATATTTTTGTTAGTTGAGATTTACATAATTAGATATTTTTTACAAAGATTCAAATTCAAATTTAAAAATAGACTAACAACTTAATTTTAAATCTTTTTACATATTAAAATATTATAATTAAGATATCAGATATTTAAGATATTTTCTTTTAAATTCTTGATATTTTTATTTAATCTTTATTTTAAAATATAAATATATGTTTATTCTATAGTTTTTAATATTTAATCTATTTGAAATTTGAAATTTGTTAGTTAGATATTTTCATGGATATTTGAATTTGTTTAACTATTTTAAGATATTTTAGGGTTGTTATAACTATTTATATTTTATTTTTTTTAACTAGTTAAAATATGAGCTAATAGTTGTAACAACACAAGATTTTTTTTTTTTTTAAAAAGTTTAGATATTGATTTAAAATTTTAAATTGGTTAAATTTTGAAAAATATCATTTTTTCAGCCAATTAAAAAAATATTTTTTAATAAATGGGATTTAAATTAACTTTGGTTAATTGTTGATAAATCCTATTTAAATTAAATTAATATTTTTTTTTCAAATTAACCTAAACCAAGTTGATTGATGATAAATAAAATTTAAAATAACTATTGTTAATTGTTGATAAATTTAATTTAAATTGACTTAATTTTGTAAAAATGTAATTAATTTGAATATTTTGATAAATTCTAGATAATTAATTGTGGTATTTTTACAAATAAAATTAATTGTGTTATTTTTGCATAAATTCATAGAGTTGCTCATATAGTAACATGATTTGGCCCATCCAATTATAACATGTCTATTTGCACTATATGTGGTATTTTTGCATTTGGGCTTAGATGCATATAGTGACCCATATGTTTGTTAGATATATGGTTTTTGCCAAATAAAATATTCATAAAATGATAGGTTTTATATGGGTACATTAGAAAATGTAAAGTTTAAATTCCTCTCTTGTGGGGATTCCACTTGCGATGGCCCATTTGCTTTACGTGACTATAGTAGGCCTAATCAATTAATAACAATTAATAAAATGAAGGTTTAAATTCCTGTCTTTTGGACCTTGTATGGAAGATTAGGGGCCTTTGTAGTGGGAACGACATACTGAACCCAGCCCTCCTCCATACAAGTCCAACTGTTAAGGCTCATTTATCTGAGTTGGATTTAATTGTATAGGTTCATTATATTAGTTAAACCTAAATATTGATTAGCAATAAATTAATTCTAAATTAATTGAATTTGTTTCAATGTGACACTTTAGAATTAATAGGAAATTATAGGGCTTCGGTTTTAAAAATTTAATCTGTTTAATATTTTTTTGGAAAACCGTAGTCATTAATTTTTTTTAAGTAAATAATAAAAATACTATTTTTAATTTTATAATGAGCTTATTTTAAGATTTTATTCGATCTCCACCGTTGGTTTAACATAGTCAATAGCTTAATGGGGCCTCGAGGGGCTTTCATTCGTCCCACTACGGAAAGTGTTCATTAGTTATTTTGACAAGGTTAGATCTCGAAAGATAGATAATTATAGGTCAAATTCTACTAGACTCACCCCTACGGTGGCTACTAGGACTAAATCTATGATAATCAAAATCGTGGGTCTAGCTCATAAAATAAGAGATTTTGTTTTCTTATTTTGATCGAATAGTAGGTTGTTTACAACTCTATTTAACTAGTGGTATTTTTTTACTCTCGCCAACCGGGACAAGGATATCATAGATTAGTTAAAAAACCTAAAGAAATAGAGACATGATTGTTTTTGGTATTTTTTTCTCATATCTTACATATTTTGGTATATGTTGTGCTATTTCTTGAAATTTGTGTGAATAGAAGTTTTATTGAGCAAATGTGATTGATTTATATTTTATTGGTAATTTTTAGTTTTAAGTTAAGTAGTGTATGTGTCTACTCCCATCCTTTCTCAACTTTCAATGGAGAAACTCACTGGAGAAAACTTCCTTAATTGGAAGCAGAATATCAATATAGAGTTGATTGGTGAAAACTCCGAGTTCGTCATGATTGAGGATTCCCAAGAATGAGCACCGTGTCTGTAATAACCAAAAATTACTAATAGGGCTTAAGGGCCTTGATTAGTATGCCGGGTGGGCATAATTGGAGGTTATGTGAATTAATGGTGTGAGAATGCATGTTTATGAGTATTGGATAAGCATGGAGGCCCTGTTTGGCTAGTAAAGGCATAATTGTAATTTTGGCCCGTTAGGGCATCAACGTGATTATTTGTGATAAACTGTTGAGACTACATTATTATGTGGATATATGTGTTTGCAGCTTTCGGCACGAGGCGATCCTAGGGAGAAAGTAGGGGGAAAGTCACAATGGGACCCGATACTCGACTCGGGGTGAGTCAAGGGGTATTTGGGATATTAGACATTTATTTGGGTTATCGGGTTATGAAAATAAATAATTCGAGATATATTTGAGGTTAGGAAGCCTAGGTGGGAATATTGCAAAATTTTACCATTTTGCCCTCGGGGACGTTTTCGGTACCCCGAGTCTTAGGATTGACTTAAGTAACTAAGGATAGATAAAACAAAGGAAGGAAAACTCTAGAAAATATCCTAAATCGACCCTTCTCCCTCTCTCTCTCCTTTTCTCTCAAGGAACTCAGTGAAACCAAAGGATTTATGGATGGAAATTCAGGGGTTTGAGCTGGAATCTTGAGGGATATTTCAGTGGCAATCTGGAGGTTCAAAAGGGAATTTAGGTAAGCATTTAATTTTATTTTAGCTAGCTGAATTTTGTGGTCTTTGCTGGGTTCTAAGGATGTTTGGGTCTTGATTTTGAAGAGCAATTTGAGGCTAAGGATTGGGGTTAGCTCAGTGATAGCTAAGGTAATCAACGAGGAATTGAGGTAAGCTTTGAATTATATTCTTGGTCATTAAATTCTATGTTTTCTTTGACTGGTTTGAGTGTTCTTGAGCTTGTGGGTTCAAAGATTGAAATGTTGTTTTGATGAGTTTCTAGACTAGTTTTCTGCTAGGTTTTGCTGCTGGAAGCATGCTAGAGAGTTGAGATAATGGAATTGTGTTATTGGGATGGTTTAGGGTGGATTTGGGAGAAGTTTAAATGTTACAAATGGTGGTTTTCCTGGGTTCACAGGGCTGGGCCGAGGCTCTGTACTAGAGTGTCGCGGCCCTTCGGAGCAAGGAAGAGCCAGGAAGAGCCAGGAAGGCTCTGAGATAAGGGAGCGCTGCGACGCCACAGGCGCAGGGATGCAGCGCGTGTATGTGTTCAGGGAGGCCTAGCCTCTGTTTCAAGGGCGGACCGTGGCATGGGTTTTGAGGGCTGCGGCCCTTAAGGCATTTTTGGCCTTTTGGAGTTTTTAAGCGTAGGAACCTAACCTAGGGTGCTCGTGATCGATCCCACTACCGTGTTTGGTGGAATTCGATTTCCCAGCGGCTAGAACTCTATCTGGAAACCCTTATACTGTTATTGATGGAATCCTTTATCATGGTTGTGATTAAGTATACGCTTGGGCTCGGGGCAGGATCGTGCTCGGGGGTCGTGTTTCCTAATCAAAGCACTTGGAATTAAAGGTAAGAACACTGCACCTGTATATATGGATAGGATGGGACTAAGTGCTCCCTATATTTGTATGCATTGTTATATGATTGTGATAAACCATGTGAATATGTTGGGACTAAGAGCTCCCTATAATTGTATGAATGTCATGAGGTGGTATTATGCCACTGGGACATGTGATAAACGGCCTAAGGGAATACTTGCACACATGGCGCGGCTCGGACATTGGTAGCTGAGGATAGCTTAATAATCACTGAGCTCAGTTAAACTGGCCGGAGTCAGTGGGTATAACACTAGGCTTGGCCTAAGCGAGCCATAGACAGTGGATTAATTGGAGGGTTCAGCCTACAGTCGATAACCCTAGTTGTTGCTTGACATGTATTCTATTGTTTATCGTTGTGTATTATGTGCTGAGTATCTGGAACTAGATCATTGGTTATTAACTGATGTGCTGCATTGAATGAATGCTATGGCTTGCTGGGTAATTGATTAGTGTCTTGTAAATCATTTGATTATGCTCTGTGAATTACTTAGCTATTAATACTGGTTATGTTATGATATTATGTTTTCTTAATGGGCCTCGGATCACGGGTGCTATGTGGTGCAGGTAAAGGCTAGGGTAAGATGAGTTGACCATGAGTTGGAAAGCTCTGGGGGCAAGGTGTACATTGTCAGCTGCTCGACTGCCATGGTCAAGGGATTGTTCAGGGAAGGGAACCTAAAACGTGTATTTTTCCATTAGAGTGGCTTGATTATTTATTTTTTTTTGAAATTCTATAATTACGTTATTTAAACCTTGATTTGGGATCCCATGTACCAAATATTTGTTTTAATGAAAATTATCCGTTACAACTTAACCAAAATCTTTTAAACCTAACCGGTTTGTGTCGTCAGATCCACATTTTTTATCAAATGACTTTATTAGCAAGTCTTGCAATATTTCAAATACACAGTGTAACGGTCTTAGTTATCCAGGATGTTACAACTTGGTATCAGAGCATCCTAGGTTTAAGGGTTTCTGGAGATAGGCTAGACATGTACACTTGCTGCTATAGACAAGCTCGACTCAAGGTTTTATAATTCAATATATGAGACTATATGTTTAAGTTTTTGCTTGGAATATGAATGTATTATGCTGTATGACTATAGGGAGCATGGGAACTGATAGGGTCTAGCCCTTGACTATTGTTTGATGAGATTGAGGCGTGCTGATCAACATTATTGATGCATGTGAATGAATATTTGGATAATGGTTTGCATACCGATCGTATGTGGTTGATTGCCTTAATAGAATTTATATGTTATGCTCGTTTATTGGCTTGTAGGAAGCATGATAGGGTTTGAATATACATGGTAGTGATAAATTTGGTAGCTAAGTGCGTAGAATTGTGGATTATGCTTTATGTATGCATGAATATTGTGGTTATTTGGACCTGGATGTGGTTTGGTTCGGAGTGTGAACCTCAGGGCTGAGGAGTTTAGTCAGCAGTGGCAGATGAACTCAGATTGTTTGCGTCCATAATGGTTAAGTAGACCTGGCATTGTATTACAGGAGGGTTGCAGAGGATAGTCGGGGTTGGAAACCTCCATCTGCCCCTAAAAGTCACAACAGATGTTCGCTAGTATGTGAGTAAGCTGTGCGGTTTAATAGTTGAAACTAGATGGCAGAACAACAGACTTCTTTGTAGAAGGAGCTACTTTGTATATTTTGACGGCGAGGTTACCAATGTTGGTTTAATAAAGGGATACAGACAGATAAGAGCACTAAATGGAAGGCTTAAAAGGCGTTATCCTCTGGTTTGAGGAGGAAAGTTTGGGTTTGCCTAAGAACTGTTTAGTGGATGGGCAAAGTTAATTCCATCCTTAGGTATATGAAGATGAGAGGTCATAAATAAGGAGTTGCGCTAAGTACTTGTGGCAGAATGATGCCATGAAATGGTATTCAGATTAAGATATTTGCATGATGGGTTGGAAATAACTCAGATGATGATTTGATAAAAGAGGTTATAAAGGCATAGTCTGAGCTGCGGAAACTATTAGGCTTTTAAGATAAGGTAAGGACAGTGTATGTCAGTGAGTTTTGTGAGTTGGGTAATTCGGTTTGGAAATTGATACAGGTGGGTGTAGCTAGAGAGGATGACCCATATAAGGATTAAACTCTGGAATAGTCCCGAGCATCAGGGTCGTACCAATGCATGAGAACTTCATCTGTGTTTAGGTAGCAGTGAGGGCCATGTTATTTGAGATCTGGGGAATGAGGTATAGAGCATGAATGCCACAAGGCAAGAGATTCAAAAGACGGTACTTCCAGTGGTAGAATTCAGTAAAGACAGATTCTCGATTATCGAGGTAAAAGAACACCAAACAGTGCTATGGCACCTAGTTTTTGATAGGAAGAGGTCTGATTGTGAAGGTAGTCGTCAGGATGGTGCGGGAACCAGTAAGGTTGTTTGGTATACACCTGAGGCAGAGGACGCCACCTGGAAGGATGTCAGGTAAGGGCACGACTTCTACACGAATGGTTTGATATGTTAGGATGGATTTCCCATGGTTAGGGAACAAAAGACTGGAATGTCTTGTTACATTCGAAGCTCGAGGATAGTTCCTCGAAGATGATTAGTTAACTAGATAGCTCATGTTTCTAGTTATGTAACGAGCTAGAAGAGTTCAGTGTTGAGAATGTCCCAAGAGATATTCAGACATAGGGAATATGCCTCAAGGGTCGTGTGCGAGAGGCTGAAGATATTAGTACTTGTTGGGGAGGAATTAGAAACTTCTAGCAGAGGAATTGGGATACAAGTAATCGAGAGGTTCATGGTGAGAGCAATAGAGCTCGTCATATGGAAGCCTCGACATGAGTCAGAGTAAGAGTGAATCTGTTAAGAGACAACCATCGATTGTAGGGGATATCGTTTGGAGTACTTCAATTGGACTGAATGGAAACTAAGATGACCAGTAGGGAATTCAAATGGGTATACAAGGATAGATTGGGTGTGCCTCAGGGTCGGATTACAGGTAGGTTCGGTATCAGGAACATTGTGGATGATGGTATTGGTTTGACAGAAAGAATTACTCAAGCAGTCGAAGAAGTTTGACCATGGATCAGACAGAGCATCATTTTGTGGGAATTGTTGGCATCACCTGTTAAGGATGAAGAGTTTAAATGCCCAGTTACAAGATAGGACAATGTCTTTAGGAGTTGATCTATGATCTGGTTATTACCAGCTGGGGATCAAGGAAAAAGACATTTCAGGGATTACTACTTGTATCGAGTAGGGTGTGGTGAATTGGTAACAAAGGTTCTTGATTGATTCAAGCTTCGGCAACACAGGTAAGTTCTACAAGCAGAAAATACAGGAATAGTGTGGACAAGTCACCTTCAGGTTTATTGGCGGTATGTTGGGCTACTCTCCAGTTAGTAATGGAACGAGGATGACTACTACGCTGATGATGTAGACACTAAGGAAGCAGGGTCACAGGTAAAGCTCCATGATGCCAATTTGGTCTCGCCAGGGGTATTTAGAATAATGCTACATGAAGAGAAGGGGAGAGGTATGAAGAGATTTAATTTGAAGCCACAGAGAAGCTACTGAAGAACGTCTGAAGGATAGGGAGCACAACAAGGCTAGCAAACGCATCATCTACTACATAAGTGTCTTCGCAGACAACTACAGCAGAGATTAGGGATCTGTAAAACTTGAAGTTAGACTGAATGGATAGTGTCAGATCAGAAGTTCAGAAGACAGAGTAGGAATGGATTTGCGCTTGGTGATGTGAGAATATGCGTGTTATGGTTGGATATAGAAGGGTAGCATAAAGGTCCTAACTTTTGATAAAGATATGAAACTATGAGGGTGCATCACAGGTCGGGGCACGCCCAGACTCAGGCTAACGTAAGGATGGATCAAGACTCGCGGAAGGTAAAATGAGAACATGGTTGATATACCTGAAGCGATAGGTAGGCAGTGTATGCATAGAGTAAGGTGATGAGCATTTGGTCATTTGTTAGAAAGATAACGTTGTGACCAAGATTTAGTGAAATGTAATGG
Organism: Humulus lupulus; assembly: GCF_963169125.1. Taxonomy (NCBI): domain Eukaryota; kingdom Viridiplantae; phylum Streptophyta; class Magnoliopsida; order Rosales; family Cannabaceae; genus Humulus; species Humulus lupulus. The sequence continues at coordinate 159,246,967 of NC_084799.1, forward strand.
ATGGGGGATTGGTGTTGGAAATCCTCGACTGTACGAGGGGAAGGTTTGATTGGAGGAGGATCTTTTACTTGGGAGGTGTGTGTCAGTTAAAAGGAACGTCATGAATTATAATGGACTGGACCAGGTAACGATTGAGTTGATATAGCCTTAGCGTGTGGTGATGGACAGGTACTGTAACGACCAAAATTTGCTAATAGGGCTTAGGGCCTTGATTAGCGTGCCTAGAGGGCAATAAATGATTTAATATGCTAATATGTGAATTTATGTGAATATGTGATAGAAATGCATGTTTAGTTGAATTAAATATGCATGTGGGCCCCGTTTGGATATTAGGGGTATGTTTGTGATTTTAGCCCGTTGAGGGTATAAATGTGATATGTTTGTAATATATCTGTGTAGCATGATCTGAGACAGTCCTAGGGAGCAGTTAGCCAGAAAGTCACAACGGGGTTGAGAATCCAGCTCAGGGCGAGTCGAGGGGTATTTTAGGGTATTAGATGTGTTATGGTGTGACGCCCCACGTCACTATGGCTGCTTTCTAGAATGACGACTGGCCCTACAAACCAACACGAGTCTTTTCAGCGTGCTTTGTCCTCACTCACATGCTTCCTAGGAAAACTTCCCAGGAGGTCACCCATCCCTAGATTACCCCAAGTCAAGCACACTTAACTTTGGAGTTCTCAAGTGATGGGCTACCGAAAAGAAGATGCATCTTGTTGATATAGGTAGTACCCATCAATCCATTTAAGCCCTCTTCAACTGTGTAGTCCCATACCTACACAGTCTTAGAATCATCACACTTGACCTTCCCCAGGCAGTGTGGGATTGCATAGCTTACCCGGTCTTTCCCCTTACGGATCACAGGATTCAGACTGTTTCAATCACCCCCCCTTATGGGCCCGACGTCCTCGTCGGCCATACTTCTGGCTAGGTCAAGGCTCTGATACCATTTATGACGCCCCACGTCACTATGACTGCTTTCTGGATGACGGCTGGCCCTACAAACCAACACGAGTCTTTTCAGCGTGCTTTGTCCTCACTCACATGCTTCCTAGGAAAACTTCTCAGAAGGTCACCCATCCCTAGATTACCCCAAGTCAAGCACGCTTAACTTTGGAGTTCTCAAGTGATGGGCTACCAAAAAGAAGATGCATCTTGTTGATATAGGTAGTACCCATCAATCCATTTAAGCCATCTTCAACTGTGTAGTCCCATACCTACACAGTCTTATAATCATCACACTTGACCTTCCCCAGGCGGTGTGGGATTGCACAGCTTACCCAGTCTTTCCCCTTACGGATCACAGGATTCTGACTGTCACATATGGGGTTATTGGGTTATGGAAATAAATATTCAGAGTATATTTGAGGTTACAATGTCTAGGAGGGAATATTGGGGAAATTTACTATTTTGCCCTCAGAGACGTTTTCGGTACCCCGAGCCTTGAGGTAACCCTATAGACTTAAGTTGAATAAAACCAAACATAGAATTACTTAGAACTCTCAGAAACCGACCCATTCCTTCTCTCTCTCTTGAAGTTGTCTTCTCTCCTTTGGAAGCTTGAGGAAAATCTTGGTGAAGTTAGCTAGAAGCTCAGGGAATTCAGCTAGGATTTTGGGGAGATTAGAGCTTGGAACTTAGAGAATCTACACAGAAGCATAACTCATCAAGGTAAGCTCTTAATATGTTGAATTGTGTCAATTTGTAGCTGTTTTTAAGGTTGTATATTGGAGTTTGCATGTTAGCTAAGTTTGGATTTGTTCTTGATTGCTTGGCTGAGTTTTGGAGCTGGTCTTTGTTAGGTTTCGATGCTGAGATAGTGTTAGAATCTTTGTGATAGTTAATTTGGATTGTTGGCTTGATTTTAGGGGAAATTGGACTGGTTTTTGAGGTGGAAATGTTGAGTTTTTCTGGGTTCGAGGGGTAGGGTCGCGGCTCTGTTCTTGCTGAGCCGCAGCCTCTTTGATCATGGGGCGTCAGGAAATTGGAGGCGTGCCGCGGCGCCCTTCCGCAAGGGCCACGGCGTGTGTGGGAAAATTTGAGGCTAGGCCTCGGGTTTGAGTTGGGGGTTGCGGCATGATCCCTAGGGCCGCGACGCCTAAGGTACTTTTGGGTTTTTAAGAGGTTTTAGGCTTGGGAACTCACTAGTTAAGGCTTGGGATGGATTTTATCACCCGGATTGATAGAATTCAATGCCTCGGAGATCATAATTATGGTTTGAAACTATTTATTGGGTTAGATTTTGATAGGAAGACATTTTTAATGTGTTGTGACTAGGGCTTCAGCGAGGCTCGGACTAGAGAACTGTGCTCGAGGCATCGGTGGTTGGAAAGCTCGGGATGCAGGTAAGAAAACCACTGTTCCCATAGAGCTTGTATGCAGAGCAGAGCCCTATATGTTTGAATTGTAGGGCGTTGCCCTTGATTTAATTTGTTAATGTTCAATATATGATTTATTATGCTATGAATGCAATTGTGTAAATCATCGGAAAGAGCCGGGAACGGCGCAGGCCGAGGTCGACAGGGGCCGGGAACAGCGTTAGGCACATTGAGTGCAAGGCCGAGTGCGGCAAGCGGCCGGGAGCACTGTTGAGCACGTGGAGTGCGAGTTGCCAGGGCAAGACCCTAAAGGATACCTGGGATATCCTAACGGTGTGGACCGCAAACCCAGGGTCTGGTAAAGCGCCTGGGACGGCATGGCCATATGTGTTTAGCCTATTGATGGCCTGTCTATATGCTAAGTGTTTGTTATGCATACATTTTTGCTTGTGAGGGTTTTCTTGTTAGGCTTCGGCTCACAGGTGCTCTGTGGTGCAGGTAATTGCAAGGGGAAAATCGACCAACCATGCGTACGGAGAGCGTGAAGCGGCGCGTACATGTTTGGCCTGCCTGGCTGCCACAGCCAGTGGATTTTGGGAGATGGTTGTACTAAAACCTAGATTTTGTCGTCTAGTCGACTTTGTTTGTACTTAAATGTTATAAATACTTCTAAACAATATTTTGGGATCCCAAATGTCAAATACTTTATGATTTTCAGTAAATAGAATTATTTTCAATGTTTATAGGTCTATTTATGATTTAATTACACTTTTGACTTTAAACCTCGATTTGCAAGTTAAATGCACGTTTTTTAACTCATTTAATAGCGGCTCTAAGGAAGTAGGGTGTTACAGGTACGTATTCCTTTGGGCAATGGAATCCAAAGTGATGGTTAGGTGGAAACAAGGAAGAATCCTGTCAAGATATTATGAGTTAGGGTACCAGGATCGGATGAACGATCCGATGAAAATTTGGCGTGAAGATGGGTATTCTAAATGGATATCATTCCACCTCCTAGAGTATGTTGTACCGGGAAGTTTGAGCGGGTGACAGAATCTAGTAAGCTCAAAGGTTTAAAGGTAAAGTGATATGATGGTAGATCATAGGAATGGACCACATTATTAGAAGTAAGGTGATTGGACAGAGAAAATTATAACTCAGCTGAATGAGTTAGCGTAATTTGGTTCGTATGAACTGGTAATGGGGCAGAACATTGCTAACGCTAAATTGAGACCATATAGTTTTCCAAGTTTTGGAAAGGGACCAGAGAGCGAAGAGAACAGAGTGGGAACCTGGAATTATTGATTGATTGCAGATGGAATAGCAATATGAAGACTTAACAGTTACTTTAAGGGATTAAGCGTTGAGTGTGCGAATATTTGCAATATTAAGGAAAGTGTACTCTTTGATGAGACAGTCACGGTAACGGATGCTGGAGTACAACTAAGATGACTCAGCATAGGATATGGTAAGATAAAAAGCAAAGTAGAGAAGGGAAAGATAGTGGATACTTTGGTTCAGTATTAGTTCAGGGGGAAAACCAAGAGGTTGTTAGAATTCTTAAGGCAGCAGTGCCTGCCTATCTGAAAGGACATAAAAACTTGTAAATTGTTAACTTTGGAATACCAAGTTCCAGGATGAAAGATTTGTATCTCTCCAAGTAATTGCAGACAAGGAAAAGTATGTTATTCTGGGAAAGAAAGGGGAGTTCTGATTCCCGATTCAACAGGAATTCTGAGGTTATTGTACCAAGGGTTAGGCCAAGGGCCTATAAGCTGATTTCACCCTAGTAGGGGTGATGACTCATACGTATTTCTAGCATCGAGAATAAATCAATGAAGTGGTTGTTGTGAACTAAACAAACTCTTGAGTTTCTACAGATCTGATGTGCAAGTAAAAGTTAAAGAAAGTATAGTTATGAGACAAGATCTTATGGAATAATATTGTTACTCACATTTGAGTATTATCACAGATTAAGAGTAGGCGTTGGACCTTGGGAATTATAGTCAGAGGTATGAGGTTTACTGTCTGATGTGTTCGAGTAAATTTCAAGGAGGAAATTATTATAAGGAGGGGATAGTTGTAACGACCCAAAATTACTAATAAGGCTTAAGGGCCTTGATTAGTGTGCTGGGAGAGCATAATTGGAGGTTGTGTGAATTAATGGTGTGAGAATGCATGTTTATGAGTATTGGATAAGCATGCGGGCCCTGTTTGGCTGGTAAGGGCATAATTGTAATTTTGGCCCGTTAGGGCATAAACGTGATTATTTGTGATAAACTGTTGAGACCACATTATTATGTGGATATATGTGTTTGCAGCTTTCGGCACAAGGCGATCCTAGGGAGCAAGTAGGGGGAAAGTCACAATGGGACCCGATACTCGACTCGGGGTGAGTCAAGGGGTATTTGGGATATTAGAAATTTATTTGGGTTATCGGGTTATGGAAATAAATAATTCGAGATATATTTGAGGTTAGGAAGCCTAGGTGGGAATATTGCGGAATTTTACCATTTTGCCCTCGGGGACGTTTTCGGTACCCCGAGTCTTAGGATTGACTTAAGTAACTAAGGATAGATAAAACAAAGGAAGGAAAACTCTAGAAAATATCCTAAGCCGACTCTTCTCCCTCTCTCTCCTTTTCTCTCAAGGAACTCAGTGAAACCAAAGGATTTATGGCTGGAAATTCAGGGGTTTGAGCTGGAATCTTGAGGGATATTTCAGTGGCAATCTGGAGGTTCAAAAGGGAATTTAGGTAAGCATTTAATTTTAGTTTAGCTAGCTGAATTTTGTGGTCTTGATTTTGAAGAGCAATTTGAGGCTAAGGATTGGGGTTAGCTCAGTGATAGCTAAGGTAATCAACGAGGAATTGACGTAAGCTTCGAATTATATTCTTGGTCATTAAATTCTATGTTTTCTTTGACTGGTTTGAGTGTTCTTGAGCTTGTGGGTTCAAACATTGAAATGTTGTTTTGATGAGTTTCTAGACTAGTTTTCTGCTAGGTTTTGCTGCTGGAAGCATGCTAGAGAGTTGCGATAATTGAATTGTGTAATTGGGATGGTTTAGGGTGGATTTGGGTGAAGTTTGAATGTTACAAATGGTGGTTTTCCTGGGTTCACAGTGCTGGGCCGAGGCTCTGTACTAGAGTGTCGCGGCCCTTCGGAGCAAGGAAGAGCCAGGAAGGCTCTGAGATAAGGGAGTGCCGCGACGCCACAGGGGCAGGGCCGCGGCGCGTGTATGTGTTCAGGGAGGCCTAGCCTCTGTTTCAAGGGTGGACCGGTTTTGAGGGTTGCGGCCCTTAGTGCATTTTTGGCCTTTTGGAGCTTTTAAGCATGGGAACCAAACCGAAAACCCTTATACAATTATTGATGGAATCCTTTATCATGGTTGTGACTTGGTATACGCTTGGGCTCAGGGCAGGATCGTGCTCGGGGGTCGTCTTTCCTAATCAAAGCACTTGAAATTAAAGGTAAGAACACTGCACCTGTATATATGGATAAGATGGGACAAAGTGCTCCCTATATTTGTATGCATTGTTATATGATTGTGATAAACCATGTGAATACGTTGGGACTAAGAGTTCCCTATAATTGTATGAATGTCATGAGGTGGTAATATGCCACTAGGACATGTGATAAACGACCTAAGGGTGCCGAAATCAATACTTGCGCACAGGGCGCGGCTCGGACATTGGTAACTGAGGACAGCTTAATAATCACTGAGCTCGGTTAAGCTGGCCGAAGTCAGTGGGTATAACACTGAGCTTGGCCTAAGCGAGCCATAGACAGTGGGTTAATTGGAGGGTGCGGCCTACGGTCGATAACCCTAGTTGTTGCTTGACATGTATTCTATTATTAATCGTTGTGTATGATGTGCTGAGTATCTGGAACTAGATCATTGGTTATTGACTGATGTGCTGCATTGAATGAATGTTATGGCTTGTTGGGTAATTGATTAGTGTCTTGTAAATCATTTGATTATGCTCTATGAATTACTTAGTTGTTAATACTGGTTATGTTATGATATTATGTTTTCTTGCTGGGACTCGGCTCACGAGTGCTACGTGGTGCAGGTAAAGGCTAGGGTAAGATGAATTGACCATGAGTTGGAGAGCTCTGAGGCAAGGTGTACATTGTCAGCTGCTCGGCTACCACAGTTGAGGGATTGTTCAGGGACGGGAATCTAAAACGTGTATTTTTCCATTAGAGTGGCTTGGTTATTTATTTGTTTTGAAAATTCTGTAATTACGTTATTTAAACCTTGATTTGGGATCCCATGTTCCAAATATTTGTTTTAATGAAAATTATTCGTTACAACTTAACCAAAATCTTTTAAACCTAACCGATTTGTAACGTCAGATCCACATTTTTAATCAAATGACTTGATTAGCAAGTCTTGCACTATTTCAAATACACAGTGTAACGGTCTTGGTTATCCAGGACGTTACAGTGTCTGCATGTTCGTGATGGCACCGTCAGTGCTCGTGATGGCACCGTAAATGCTTGGATAGCACCGTCTCCGCACATACGTGATGACACTGTGAATGCTCGGATGGCACCGTGTCTGCACGTTCGTGATCAACTCATCTATGGTTCGACGCATCTCATGAAGGAGCTTCAGATTTTTTATCCTATAATGGGTCGACCTAGTAAAGGAGGAGAAAATAAAACTGCTATTATTGCTGCTAATCCAGCTAAGGCTGAAGCTAACCAAGCTTCGTCTTCAAAAACTGGAAACAAGAGGAAAGGTGGAAAAATAAACAACCCCAAGCCTGCAAAGGCTGCAAAGACGAGTGCACAACCAAGTGCACAGATGCCTAAGGGGAAGAATAAGAAAAACAAGAAAGGTAAAGGTAAGTGTTTTCACTGCAAAGAGAAGGGGCATTGGAAACAGGATTGCCCAGAGTTTCTAGCAGCTAAAAACAAAGGTAATGATTATAGTTCATTTATCTTGGAAACATGTGTTTTAGAGAATGATAAATCTGTTTGGATTAATGATTCTGGATCTACTAACCATGTTTGTAATTCTTTACAGCTTCTTCAGTTGTGGGAGGAAGTGGACGAAGGCGACTTAAAGCTTAGAGTTGGGAACGGAGCGTTCATTGCAGTCGAAGTTAGAGGAAGAGCTCGTTTGAAGTTCGGAAATAAATAATTAATTTAAAAGATGTATTTTTTGTTTCGGAATTTTGTAGAAATTTAATTTAATTTTCCATGTGGCAATTAGAACGATTTGTTATGACTTTTACAAGTTCTAATAAATCTATTTCTTTCAATGGATCACAATTGTGTATTGCATGTTTGGAAAATGGGCTTTATATTCTGCGACCTAACAAACCCCTCGATCTTAACAATGATTTATTCAAAGTAGCTAAACCTAGGACCAATAAACATCAAAAGACTGATAATGATAATATGACATATTTATGGCACTTGAGACTATGTCACACTGGCTATGACAGGATTCAAGGACTTAAAAAGGACGGACCTTGGAGGGAACACACCTTAGGCGAATTACCTATCTGTGAATCTTGTCTAGAAGGCAAACTGACCAAGCGTCTATTCTCTGCAAAGGGTGATAGGGCCAAATAACCACTTGGTCTTGTGCATTCAGATGTTTATGGACCTTTGAATGTACAAGCCAGGGGTGGTTTTGAGTATTTTGTCACTTTCATTGACGATTACTCTAGATACTCATGTCTTTACCTAATGCATAGGAAATCTGTAACGCCCTACTTCCTTAGAGCTGTTACTAAGTGAGTTTAAAACGTGCACCTAACTCGCTAATCGAGGTTTTAAGGTAAACGTCTAATTAAATCATAATCAGAGACATAAACTTTGAATATAATTCCATTTACTGAAAATTATAAAACATTTAACATTTGGGATTCCAAAATACTGTTTATAAATATTTACAACTCAAAATGTAATCACAGTCGACTAGACGACAAAATCCAGTTTTATACATTCATCTCCCAAAAATGCCCCTGACCGTGGCAGTCAGGATGACCAAACATGAACACACCGCTTCACGCTCGCGCGTACTAATGATTGGTTGACTTTCTCCTTGCCCTTACCTGCACCACAGAGCACCCGTGAGCCGAAGCCCAACAAGAAAACTCACCAACAGATAACATATGCATATCAACACTTATCAATTAAACAGGCCATCCATAGGCTAAATACATACAGCCATGCCGTCCCAGGCGCTTTACCATTCCACGGATTCGCGGTCCATACCGTGAGGATATCCCAGGTATCCTTTAGGATCTAACCTAGCAACTCGCACTCCGCGTACTAAACGCTGCTTCCGGCCCTGGCCCCTTGCCGCACTCGCCCATGCACTCCACGTGCCTATCGTCGTTCCCGGCCCATTGTCGTTCTCGGCCTTCGCCGTTATCGGTCTTCACCATGCACGGCTCATATCGTTCAATCAACACATTCACATATGATAAAGCTAATCAACAAGCTAAGCATACATAAACTCAATCAAAGGGTCAAACCCCATAACACAGTCATACTGGGCCGAGCCCTACAACTCATGCTCTACGGGAAATAGTAGTTTTCTTACCTGAGTCCCGAGATCCTGAGCACTGAACCCTCGAGCACGGTCCTCTAATCCGAGCCTCTTCGAGAACCTAGTCACAACACATAAATAGCATCCCCATTACTAACCGATTTAAAAACATCTCTCGAAACCAATCCCGAGCTCTCGGGGCCTCCCGGATCCCCATACAAGGTGGCGAAAGCGTCCCCCGAGGCCCCTGGGCAAAAGCCTAAGAACTGAATTTTCCCCTGCCCAGAAATGGCCTAGGGCCGCGGCACTAGCCCTCAAGGGCCGCGGCGTCCAGCGTTGCCTCCTTCCCTGAATCAACCTAGCGCCGCAGCGCAGAAGAACAGGGATGCGACGCCCCTTCGGAAACCCAGATTTCTGGGTTTTTCCCCAACATTTTTCCGAGCCAAAACACTCCCAAATCAATACCAAGGCATACCTAAGTCTCAAATTCAATACAAAACCCCATATAGATCATCTAACAACTTAGAAACATCAACAACAAGCCTAAACACACAATCAAATTCCCAATTCACAAATTGGTTTAAAACTTTATAAATCTTAAACCAATCACCCAGAAACTTAAACCACAGCAGCTAATACATAACAGAGTTGCATAAAACCCTTACCTCAAGTAGAAATTCTCCCCTGAGCTTTCTCCAAATCCAACTCCAAGCAAATCCCTCTTATTCCCAAACTGAACCTAGGCGAGCTTCACCCCCAAAAACCCACCAAACAGCCACACATATCAGCTCTTAACCTTAATATTTCTCTGCAGAATTCAATCAAGATACAGAATAAAACTTACCTTTGAGCCTGGGTCAATCTCCCAATTCCCAGCCTTGAATCCCTTAAACTCTACCCTAGAATCCTTTAAAACCAGTCACCTTAGAGAGGGAGAAAGATAGGCAGAGAGATTAGGTTCCCTTTTTGTTCTTCTATCTTCTTTTGCTAGCTGATTCTAGAGTCCCAGCCCCTAAATTGAGCATATCCATTTGCCTAAAATGACTTCAATACCCTTTAAGCTAACTTAAGTTCTCTAACCTTTCCAAGGGAAATTTTTTCTGTTGACACACCCCGCTAAACCCTCAAGTGTACCTAAAAATCCCCATTTAATCCCGACATGTCTAAACTATTGCTATTGCTAATCGCTATTAAATAATTCCCGATCACCTAATAATATTCCCAAAATACCCGTAGGCTCCTCCCAAGCCAGGTATTTGACTCCATTGTGACTGTCTAGTTAAACGGCTCCCTAGGACCGTCTCGGAACGTGCATCACAAATATATCACCATTATATCACATATATCATATTTATGCCCTCAACGAGCTAAATTTACAAATATGCCCCCTAGCAATCAAATGGGGCCCACATGCATATTTAATCACCTAAACATGCATTCTAATCACATAATCATTAAACTCACATAATTTAATACAGTATAACAATTATTTCCCTCCCGACACACTAATCAAGGCCCCAAGCCTTATTAGCGAATTTGGGTCGTTACAACTATCCCTTCCTAATAATAATTTCTTCCTCGAAATTTACCCAAACATATCCGACAGCAAACCCCGTACCTTCGACCATAATTTCCAAGGTCCACCGCTTTTACTTTACTCCACGACAACACTCTTACGAGAGTAACAATCTTGTTCCACAAGATCTTGTCTAATAGCCATACTTTCGTTAGCCCTCTGCTTGCACCACAACCTTGCTGAAACTTCAGGGTCTGCTTAGCTCACAATGATCACCACATTGTCTTATTCCTGATTCCAGAAATACCTATAAGTCATCACCTCTACTAGGGTGAGATCAATTTATAGGCCCCTAGCCTAACCCTTGGTACAACTTCAGAATTTATATTGAATCAGGAGTCAGAACTCCCCTTTGTTTCTCTAAACGCCATACTTTTCCTTGTCTGCTCTTATGTAGAGAGACACAAATCTCTCATCTCGAAACTTTATTTTCCAAAATTTAACAATTTACAAGTTCTTTTATTCTTCTAGATAGGCAGACACTCTTGCCTTAAGAATTCCAACAACTCTTTGGCTTTCCCTCTGAACCAATACTAAACTGTAGTATTTGCTATCTTTCTCCTCTTACCATGTCCTATGTCGTGTTACCTTAGCTAGACGCCAGTATTTGTCACCATGACTAACTTATCAAGGATTACACTTTCCTTAATATCTCAAATATTCGCACACTCAACGCTTAATTCCTTAAGATATTTGTTAAGCTTTCAGACTACTATTCCATTTGCAATCAACCGATAATTCCAGGTTCCTACTCTGTTAGCTTTGTTCTCTAGTTCCTATCCAGAACTTAGAATACTATAGGGTCTCAATTCAGTACCATCGACGTTCTACCCTGTTACCAGTTCACCTGAACCAACTACATTAACTCATCCAACGGAGTTAAAACTTTTCATGTCCAAACACCTTACTTATAGTCTAATGTGGTCTATTCCTATGACACACCACCACATCACTTTACCCTCCTGTGTCCAAAAGAAAACACTAAATTCTGTCACCCGCTCAGCCCTCCCGATACAACATACCCTAGGAGGTGGAATGATATCCATTCAGAATTCTCATTTCTACGCTAAATTCTCATTGGATCATTCATCCGAGCCTGGTATTCCAACTTGTACTACCTTGACAGGGTTCTTCCCTGTTTCAACCAAAGCCAACACTTTGGATTCCATAGTTCAGTGATACGCACCCGTTTATCATTACATACTTACGCTACACCAATCTCAGTCGTTACCTTGTTATTTTGACTGACACACGCCTCCCAGTTAGGAGTTCCGCCTCTAATTAAATTTCCCCTCATAGAGTCGAGGATTCAAACACCAATCACCCATCTGTTACATTTCACTAAATCTGGGTCTCAGCATTATCTTTCTTACGAATGACCAAATGTTTGTTACTTTTTACTATGTGTACTCTGCCTACCCATTAAATCAAGTAAATTTACCATGTTCCCATTTTACCTCCCACGAGGCTTAATCCATCCTCTCACCAGTCTAAGCCTGGGCGTGCCCCAACCTGTTATGCACCCCTCACAGTTCATATCCTCATCAAAAGTTAGATTCTTTATGTTGCAACAATTTATTCAATCATAACACGCTTATTCCTGCATTACCAAGCGCTAATCAATTCTTACTCTGTCCTTTGAACTCCTGATCTAACACTATCCATTCAGTCTAACTTCATGTTCTGCTGCTCCTCCAATCTCTGGAATAGGTTTCTAGGAAGACACTTGTGTAGTAGATGACGTTTTTGCCAATCTTGTTGTGCTCTCTATCCCTCAGACGTTCTTTAGTAGCTTCTCTGAATACCCCTGGCGAGACCAAACCGACACTTCATGGAGCTTTACCTGTGACCCCCGCTTCTTTAGTACTACATCTTCAGTACAATTGTTCGCTTTCTACTTTTGACTTAGAGTAGCCATCACACCGTCCATAAACCTTGAAGAAGATTTGTCTGTACAGTTCCTATACCTTCTACTTGTAGAGCTCACCTGAGTCGCTAATGATTAAATTAATTAAGAACCTTTGTTACCAATTCATCACACCCTACCTGGTATAAGTTTTGATTCCTGAAATGTCTCTCTCCTTGACCCTCAGCTGGTGATAACCAGACCGTAGATCAACTCTTGGAGACAATGTCATGTCTAGTACCCGGGCATCTAAATCTTTATTCTTATCGGATGATGCTAACAATTTCCAAAATGTGATACTCTATCTGATGCACCCCGAGGTCAAACTCCTTCAACTGCTTCAGTAGTTTTTCTTGTCAAACCATTATCACCTTTCATAATGCCCCTGATACCGAACCTATCTATAGCCGAGTTATGGAGCGTGCCTAGTCCTTCTTTGTACACCTGTCTGAATCCCAACTAGTCAGCTTAGTTTCTAATCTGTCCAACTAAAGTATTCCAATTGATTTTCCCCACTATCCATGGTTTTTTCTTAACAAATTTATTTCCACTCTGACTCATGTTAAGGCTTCCATATGACGAGCTCCATTGCTCTCACCACAAGCCCCTCTATCACCTGTACCCCAATTCCTCTTCCAAAAATTCCTAATTCCTCTTAATATTTCCAGCCCCTCACAAAGTATCTTGAAACATATACTTTATGTCTGACTCTTTCCTGACACACTCTCAATACCGAACTCTTCCAGCCCGTTATATATCCAGAAATGTGAACTTTCAGTTAACCGGTCAACTCTGAAAAACTAGCCTCAGCTTCAAATGTAACAAGGCATTCCAGTCTTCCATCCCCAAGCCATGGAAAATCCATCCTAACATATCGAATCATTTTATGTAGAAATCATGCCCTCACCTAACATCCTCCCAGGTGGCATCTCCTACCTCTGGTGCATAGTAAATATCTTCACTGGTTTCCATCACTATCCTGACGGCTATCTTGTCAATCAGATTTTTCCCCCTTTCTGACAAAACCAGGAGCCATAAAACTATCCAGGGTTCTTCTGCTTCGACTACCGAGAATTTATCCTTACTAAACTCCACCAAAGGAAGCACTGCTATCTGCAGCTCTGGCATTCATCCTTTATACATCATTCCTCAGTTCTTCGAACAACATGGCCCTCTCCGCTATCCACATACAGATGATGAGTTCTTACATCGGAGTGACCCGAATACTTTGGACTATTCCAGAGTTTAATCCTTAAATGGGTCATCATCATTTCCAACTACATCTGTTTGTATCATTTCCCCGAAATGAATTACCCAAATCACAAAACCCATTGAGTTACACTTTTGTTACCTTATCGTTCTAAACCAAGCTTATAAGCCCACCAGTCTCCACAGTTCAAACCATGTCTTTATAACCTCTTCCATCAATTCACCATCTGAGTTCTTTCCAACCCATCATGCCAATGCCTCGGCCCGAGTACCATTTCCAGGCATCCCTCTGCCACAATACTTAACACAACCCTTTAGTCATGATCTCTCATCTTCTTGTAACCAAGGGTGAAATTAACTTTACCCATCCACTGACCAATTCTTTGTCAACCCAAATTTTCCTAAAAACCAGAGGATAACACCCTTTAGGCCTTTCATATAATACCCTTATATGTCTATACCCTCACAATAAATCAATACTGGTAACCTTACTGTCAAAGCATACAAAGCAGCTCTTTTCCCAGAGAAGTCCATTGTTCTTCTGTCCCGTCTCAACTATTAAACTCCACAGCTTACTCACACACTAGCGATCATCTGCTGCGGCTTTCAGGGATAGATGGAGGTCTCTAACTCCAACTATTATCTAGAATCCCCCTACAAAACAATGCCAAGTCCACTTAACCATTCTAAGCACAAACAATTTGAGTTCATCCGCCACTACTGACCAAACTCCTCAGCCCTGAGGTTCACACTCTGAACCAATCCATAACTAGATCCAAATAACCACAGTTATCATGCACACATAAATCATATTAGGCCAAATCCACAATGCCATACATTTAGCTACCGAATTTTATCACAACTAAGTATACTTATGTTTCATCATGCTTCCTACAAGCCATTAAACAGATATTACATATGGATTCAATTTATGCAGTTATCCACATACACTCAATTTGCAAACCATTATCCCAGTATTCATCCACATGCAATAGCAATGCTATTCAGCACGCTTCAATCTCATCATGCAATAGTCAAGGGCCAGGCCCTATCAGTATCTCATGCATTTGTCAACTCATTCATCATGCTCCATACAAATAAGCAGGCAAACAGGGCATTCAAACACATATTCAAACATATTAATCAACCATACCAACCAACCCTGAGTCGAGCTTGTCACGGACAGCGAACGTACATGTTTGGTCAATCTCCAGAACCAATAAACCTTGGCTCACTCTGATACTAATTTGCAACGCCCTACTTCCTTAGAGTCGTTACTAAGTGAGTTTAAAACGTGCATCTAACTCGCTAATTGAGGTTTTAAGGTAAACGTGTAATTAAATCATAATCAGAGACATAAACTTTGAAAATAATTCCATTTTTAGAAAATTATAAAACGTTTAACATTTGGGATCCCAAAATACTGTTTATAAATATTTACAACTCAAAATGTAATCACAGTCGACTAGACGACAAAATCCAGTTTTATACATTCATCTCCCAAAAATGCCCCTGACTGTGGCAGTCATGCTGACCAAACATGTACACACCGCTTCACGCTCGCCGTACTCATGATTGGTTGACTTTCTCCTTGCCCTTACCTGCACCACAGAGCACCCGTGAGCCGAAGCCAAGCAAGAAAACTCACCAACAGATAACATATGCATATCAACACTTATCAATTAAACAGGCCATCCATAGGCTAAATACATACGGCCATGCCGTCCCAGGCGCTTTACCATGCCCCAGATTCGCGGTCCATACCATGAGGATATCCCAAGTATCCTTTAGGATCTAACCTAGCAACTCGCACTCCACGTGCTAAACGCTGCTTCCGGCCCTGGCCCCTTGCCGCACTTGCCCATGCACTCCACATGCCTATCGCCGTTCCCGACCCATTGCCGTTCTCGGCCTTCGCTGTTATCGGTCTTCACCGTACACGACTCATGCCGTTCAATCAACACATTCACATATGATAAAGTTAATCAACAAGCAAAGCATACATAAACTCAATCAAAGGGTCAAACCCCACAACACAATCATACTGGGCCGAGCCCTACAACTCATGCTCTACGGGAAACAGTAGTTTTCTTACCTAAGTCCCGAGCTTCCTGAGCACTGAACCCTCGAGCACGGTCCTCTTATCCGAGCCTATCCGAGAACCTAGTCACAACACATAAATAGCATCCCCATTACTAAATGATTTAAAAACATCTCTCGAAACCAATCCCGAGCTCTCGGGACCTCCCGGATCCCCACACAAGGTAGCGAAAGCATCCCCCGAGCCCCCTGGGCAAAAACCTAAAAACTAAATTTTCCCCTACCCAAAAATGGCCTAGGGCTGTGGCGCCCAGCGTGGCCTCCTTCCCTGATGCAAACTAGCGCCACAGCGCAGAAGAACAGGGTCGCGGCACCCCTTCGCAAACCCAGATTTCTGGGTTTTTCCCCAACATTTTCCTGAGCCAAAACACTCCAAAATCAATACCAAGGCATACCTAAGTCTCAAATTCAATCTGAAACCCCATATAGATCATCTAACAACTCAGAAACATCAACAACAAGCCTAAACACACAATCAAATCCCCAATTCACAAATTGGTTTAAAACTTTATAAAACTTAAACCAATCACCCAGAAACTTAAACCACAGCAGCTAATACATAACAGAGATGCATAAAACCCTTAGCTCAAGTAGAAATTCGCCCCTGAGCTTTCTCCAAATCCAACTCCAAGCAAATCCCTCTTATTCCCAAACTGAACCTAGGAGAGCTTCATCCCCAAAAACCCACCAAACAGCCACACATATCAGCTCTTAACCTTAATATTTCTCTGCAGAATTCAATCAAGATACATAATAAAACTTACCTTTGAGCCTGGGTCAATCTCCCAATTCCCAGCGTTGAATCCCTTAAACTCTACCCTAGAATCCTTTAAAACCAGTCACCTTAGAGAGGGAGAAAAAGAGCATCGATAAAGAGAGGCAGAGAGATTAGGTTCCCTTTTTTTTCTTCTATCTTCTTTTGCTAGCTGATTCTAAAGTCCCAACCCCTAAATTGAGCATATCCATTTGCCTAAAATGACCTCAATACCCTTTAAGCTAACTTAAGTTCTCAAACCTTTCCCAGGGAAATTTTGTCTGTTGACACACCCCGCTAAACCCTCAAGTGTACCTAAAAATCCCCATTTAATCCCGACATGTCTAAACTATTGCTATTGCTAATCGCTATTAAATAATTCCCGATCACCTAATAATATTCCCAAAATACCTGTAGGCTCCTCCCAAGCCAAGTATTTGACTCCGTTGTGACTTTCTAGTTAAACGGCTCCCTAGGACCGTCTCGGAACGTGCATCACAAATATATCACCATGATATCACATATATCATATTTATGCCCTCAACGAGCTAAAATTACAAATATGCCCCCTAGCAATCAAATGGGGCCCACATGCATATTTAATCACCTAAACATGTATTCCAACCACATAATCATTAAACTCACATAATTTAATACAATATAACAAGTATTGCCCTCCCGGCACACTAATCAAGGCCCCAAGCCTTATTAGCAAATTTGGGTCGTTACAAAATCAGAAACATTTTCAAAGTTTCAGGAATTCCTAGAAATGGCTCAGAACCAATTAGGTAAAACGTTGAGGATCTTACGAACTGATAGGGGTGGAGAATATTTGCATATGCAGTTCCAATATCATTTAACTGAACTTGGGATTTTATCACAACTTACTGCCCCAGGTACTCCGCAACAAAATGGTGCAGCGAAACGCCGGAACAGAACTTTATTTGAAATGGTTAGATGCATGCTTAGTTACTGAACTCTATGAACTTCGTTCTGGGGACATGCAATTGATACCGTGAATGACATTCCCAATGGCATGTCGTCTAAATCAATCCCCAAAACACCTTTAGAAAGTTGGAATGGTCGTGAAACTAGTTTACGCCATTATAGAATCTGAGGGTGTCCTGCCCACGTCCTGAGGAAAAAGGAGGGAAAGCTAGAACCGCGAACTGAATTTTGCATGTTTTTTGGCTATCCTAAAGGTACTCAAGGTGGACTTTTCTATAGTCAATCAAAAAAGAAAGTTTTCACTTCTACGAATGCTACTTTTCTTGAAAATGACTATGTCCAAAACTTCAAACCTCGCAGCAAAGTAGTTTTAGAGGACATGGTTAAAGAATTGACTCCAACAAATGTTCCATCATCATCAACGCAAGTTGATGATGAAATTACCACTCTTCATGTCCAACCGACACAAGTCGATTCAAATGAAGAAAGTACCACTGTTCCTGAGCAAACTATCACAGAGCCTCGTCGTAGTGGGAGGGTTTCTAGGAACCCAGCTCGCTATGGTTTGGATGGTGAAACCACTATGGTTGTTGGTGACACTAGTGATGATGATCCATTGCCTTTCAAACAGGCAATAGCTAGCCCTGAAAAGGAACTATGGCTGGATGCCATGAAACAAGAAATGGAGTCCATGTACTCAAATTTCGTCTGTGATCTTGTGGAAGCAACTAGTGACTTTAGGGCCATTGGGTGCAAGTGGATCTACAAGAAGAAATGAGGTGTTGATGGAAATATCTAGACTTAAAAAGCTCGATTAGTGGCAAAAGGTTATACCTAAAGAGAAGGCGTGGACTATGAGGAAACTTTTAGTCCGATAGACATGCTCAAGTCCATTCACATCCTCCTATCCATAGCAGCCACTCTCGACTATGAGATCTGGCAAATGGATGTCAAGACATCTTTTCTTAATGGAAAGCTTGACGAAGTCATTTATATGGATCAGCCAGAAGGATTTAAAGTAGATGGACAAGAAGGAAAAGTTTGCAAGTTGAATAGGTCCATCTATGGACTTAAGCAAGCTTCTCGTTCCTGGAATCTTAGGTTTGATGAAATAATCAAAACGTATGGCTTTGAACAAAATATTGATGAGCCTTGTGTTTACCAACTGAATGCAAATCAAATAGTGGTAGTCATGGTTCTTTATGTAGATGATATCTTACTCATTGGAAATAGTATTAAGAAATTATCAGATGTGAAGAATTGGCTGAGCACTTAATTCCAGTTGAAGGCTTTGGGTGTAGCAAGTTATGTTCTAGGTATCCAAATCATCAGGGATAGAAAGAACAGACTTTTAGCTCTATCTCAAGCAGCTTACATAGATAAAGTGCTTGAACATTTCTCAATGACAAATTCCAAGAAAGGGCGTCTACCGTCCCGCCATGGAATTCATCTTTCAAAGAAGTAGTCTCCCCAGACTCCGAAAGAGGAAGATGCAATGAGAAAAGTTCCTTATGCATCTGCAGTTGAAAGTCTGATGTATGCCATGTTGTGTACTAGACTAGATATCTGCTATGCAGTGGGAGTAGTGAGTAGGTATCAGTCAAACCCAAGACTGGAACATTGGATAGCAATTAAGCATATCCTAAAGTATTTGAGATGGACTAGTGATTATATGTTAGTCCATAAGGGTGGTGTTCTAAACCCTGTAGGCTACACCGATTAAGATTTTCAGATTGATGTCGATGACAGGAAGTGTACTTCTGGAATGGTGTTTACTCTTGGGGGTGGAGCTGTGATTTGGAGAAGCGTAAAGCAGTCTGCAATCTCAGATTCTACCATGGAGGCTGAGTACATAGCCGCATCAGAAGCAGCTAAGGAAATAGTCTGGCTAAATAAGTTATATTCAGTTCTTGGTGTTATTCTAGAAATGGATAAACCGCTTGTGTTGTTTTGTGACAATACAGGAGCGATATCCAACTTGAAAGAACCTCGAAGTCACAAGAGGAGTAAGCATATAGAAAGGAAGTATCACATTATTCGAGAATATGTGGCCAAGGGAGATGTGAAGGTTATGAAGATTGCAACTAAAGACAATCTTGCGGATCTATTTACAAAGCACTACCAGAAGCTACATTTGATAAGCATATCAAGGAAATGGCATTAGTAGAATTAAGGCATTAGTTTCAATTAGTGAAAGTGGGCGTTTGTTGGGGTTTTATGCCCTAATTAAAACCCAAATTCTTTGTAATCTCATTTTATTATCAATAAAAGAATAGAAATCATTTTTTGACTTGGTCAATCACTTTGCTCACATGTTTTATTTTCATGATTATTTGTTTAATATAAACTTCTATTAAATCCCAATCATATAGCTAATCATTTTTATAGTGACATAGTCATAGTAGAATATAAATATGATTATATGTTCAAAATAAGTTAGTCCTAAGATTAGTCAGTGCACATGATTTACACTGACTTGCCAATCTACGATATGATCTACTTACACATTGTGGTGTTATGTTCTTTCCAGAACATTAGCAAAGTAGATAAGTTCGGATGTATTTGTTACATCGGACATGACCGATATTGACAGCAAATAAGATAAGTAAACATACCGCTATTATCTATTCCAGTCATATCATATAGTTGACCATAGGTCAATTCAATCTCAATTCTGAGTGGTTAGTATTCTAACTAATTGTATTATTTGAGTTCTTTGACTTGTTCGTTACCAGCTTACCCTACAGACTAGCCCATACATACATCTTGGGAACTCGGTAGTATAATTTAGTGGGAGTGTTAATCATAGATATGTACATCTATAGCTTCTAATGAAGAAGTGAAACGATGGTTTCCTTTTAGCTTGGTTCAAGGTGTTAAATGATAAAGATCTCATTTCAGTAATTAAATTAGTCTATTGAAATATCATTTACAAGGAACTAAGTGTTTTAAAGATAAAATACAATGAGGGGTAAAACGGTATTTTAGTCCTATCTCATTGTAGACCATCTATAGAGGATTGAGTGACAATTTTGGTTGTAACAATGGATAATTAATAGCATATCTATATTTGTTATAGAGCGTTCTATGAATTCAAGAGTGCAATTCCGATTCTATAGTGCAGTCACGAGGAATTAATAAGTTAGTAAATTTATTTGTTTGATTTATAATAACTTGTTGGAGCTTGATTTCATAGGCCCATGGTCCCCATTGTACCTTGGATAAAATCATCTAGATAGTCTCAATTAATTGATTTAATCATCAATTAGAATTATCAAAGTTGACCAGGTCAATTTTGGATAGATTCACATAGTTATGAAATTTTGAGAAGAAAAGAGAGATTAAGGCAGATTTAATAATTAAGATAAATTGGTATCTAAATTAATAAATAAGTTTAAATCAATGTTAAAATTATAAATAATTAATTTGATAAAGGATTTAAATAATTATTTAATTAATTAAATCAATAGAAAATAATACAGGCCTTGATTTTATGCCCAATGGGCTTATAATAAAATGGAAAATTTCACGGGCCTAAAGCCCATGATAATTTTGACCTAGGGCTTCAAATTGTCTATTATTTTATTGATTTTTCAATTAAATTAAATGGCATAATTCAGTCTATAAAAGGAGTGCTTAGAGAGAAGTTAAGACAGATGACAGATAAGTTTAATCACTCGTTTTGATAGTTTTAGATTCTCTCTAAACACAAGTCCTTTTCTAAGCCTCTTTGTTATTTTCTCTTCTTCTCTCTGTATTTATCTCATGTGTTAAGAATTGCCCACACTAGTCTAGGTGATTCTAAGGATACATTGGAAGACTGTGAAGAAATTAGAAGAGCGGTTCAGTTTCTTGATAATACTCTGCGACAGATATGATACAACAATTAGAGAAACTGAAGGAATGACTCTTTCATTCCGTTGCGTACACTGTAAGTATTCTTATCTTTGTTTCTCTTTGAATTCAATTTGTGAAACATGTTCTAGGTTATCTCATACTAATTTTTTTAATATTAAATCTACATGAAAATAAATAAAGATCATGTATAAGTTTTCTAACAAAATGTATTTTGGGATCCCATGTATGAAGTAAACGTTTAGTGAAACGATGGTACCTTTGACCAAAAATTTTAACCCTAAATAGTTAATCAAATTTAGTTATACGGTTATGGAAAAATGACTCGTTTAGCAAGTTTAGCACTATTTAAAATACACAGTGTAACTTTCCCTGAGTAGTAGGGTGTTATAGCGCTGCTTTGGTGAAAGAAGAGAACAGGGCACAGCACCCTGTGTACTATATCAGTAAAAGGCTAGTAGGTGCAGAGTCTATGTATCCACCACTTGTAAAACTATCCTACTGTTTAGTAATCATCTCTTAGAAGCTGCGTCCATACCTCCAAGCTCACTCGATCCGAGTCCTAACCGATCAACCGCTACAACAAGTACTTCAGAAGCGAGAGGCCTCAGGACGGTTACTCAAATGGGTGGTGGAGTTAGAACAGTTTGATATCACTTATCATCCGAGGACGCTGATAAAAGGACAAGCACTAGTGGACTTCATAGCCAAGGGCACCAACCTTGAAGACCCTTCGTGGCAATGGGAGAATGGAGATACCAAGAAGGAAGGAGATATTCCCGTATGGAAGCTATATGTTTATGGAGCATCCAATGAACACAACTCAGGCGCAAGAATCATACTGATCACTCCAGAGAATCATCGAATCCACCGTGCTCTCAGATTTGGATTCAACCCTTCAAACAATGAGGCTGAGTATGAGGCATTGCTAGCAGGATTGCGTTTATCTTGGGATGTGCACGCACAATTCCTAGAGATATTCAGCGATTCCCAACTAGTAGTGTACTAGATACTGGGGGAGTATCAAGCCAAGGGACTTTGGATGGTGCAATACCTTAACAAGGTGAAGGACTTGTTGGCACAGTTCAAGAGATATTCGATTACATAAGTCACAAGGGAGCAGAATGCCAATGCTGATGCCTTAGCCAAGTTTTCTAGTGCCAAAGACGCAGACACCCTAAATGTCATTCCTGTCGAATACTTGGTGGAAAGAAGCATAACCGAGCATGAGGCACTACCTGTTGAGTTAGGAGATACATGGATGACCCCTATTATTAACTATCTCAACCGAGGAGTGGTACTCAGTGATCAGAACTAAGCAAGGAAGTTGGTGAGATAAATTGCGAGATATATGATAGTCGAAGGGGTCCTATACCGACGAGGGTACTCCCTACCACTACTAAGGTGCGTTACACCAGACCAGTCAAAGTTGTTAATGATCGAGGTACATGAGGAGTTTTGTGGTGATCACGCTGGTGGGCATAGCCTATCAAAGAAAATCTTAAGGAATGGATACTTCTGGCCGATGATGAACGAAGACTAGATTGAGTATGTTAGAAGATGCCGCAAGTGTCAGATGTTCTCCAAGTTACCCCGGGCGACACCTAATGAATTAACACAAATGCAAAGCCCTTGGACTTTCGCTATATGGGGAATCGACCTAATCAGATCCTCAGTAGGACACCCCCAAGCCAATGGTCAAGTAGAGGCAGTGAACAAGACTATCAAAGACACTCTAAAGAAATGCCTTGAACAAGGCAAAGGAGCCTAGCTAGAAATACTCCCGGAAGTCCTATGGTCACATCGAACAACGGCTTGAACAACAATAGCCATTCACCATTCTCTTTGGCATTTGGGAATGAATCCATGTTTCCAATTGACCTCACTCCTCCATCGCATAGACGAGAGACATAAGATCAAGGGAGGAACCATCAACTAATAGAAGAGTTTCTTGATTTAATCAAAGAAAGATGAGAAAAGGCAAGTCTCAAAGTACCAACATACCAGCAAAAAGTGGCCAGATACTTCAACACCAAGGTGAAAGATCGAAAATTCTAAGTTGGAGACTTAGTACTCTGGAGGGTGTTCCTAAACACGAAGGACACTGCAGCAGGTGTACTAGGACCTAATTGGGAAGGGCCATACCTTGTGGAGGAGGTGATCCCACCAGGGACATACAAGATAGCTCAACTGAATGAAGAACTAATAAAAAACTACTAGAATGGCGAACACCTCCGCCGATGCTATCAGTGAAGCTGTTCAGCAACGACACAAATTTTAATTTGCAAATGTATTATTTTTTAATTATCTATGTAACAGCCAATGTGCTTATGATGAATGAATGAATTTAATTTATTAAGTTTCTCTTAATTCTTTAAATTTATTTTAGCAAGGGACTAGTCACTTTAGACCTGTCAACCCCATCGGATCATGTTCGATTATTATCCTTAAGGGACCTACCGACCCATAAGATCCAAACAAGAGACAGGTCCGAGGACATGTCGCCATTATGGATCATGTTTGATTCTGGTCCTTGAGGGACCTATCGACCCATAAGATCCAAACAAGAGACTGGTCCGAGGACCTGTCCCGTCACGGATCATGTTTGATTCTGGTCCTTGAGGGACCTATCAACCCATAAGATCCAAAAAAGAGATTGGTCTGAGCACCTGTCGCTATTATGGATCATGTTTGATCTTGGTTCTTGAAGAGCCTATCTACCCATATGATCGAAAAGAGAGACTAGTCTTAGGACCTTGTCGCCAAATTATTTGATCATGTTTGATCCTGGTTCTTGAGGAACCTATCGACCCATTCGATCAACAAAAGAGATTGGTTCGAGGACCAGTCGCCATTATTTGATCATGTTCGATCATGGTTCTTGAGGAACCTATTGACCCATACGATCAAAAAAGAGACCGGTCTGAAGACCTGTCACCATCATCGGATCATAATCAAATTTGGTCGTTGAGGGACCAATTGATAATTTGATCTAAGACTCGTTACAGGATCGATTAGCCCATCAAGACCTGATTGGTCCAGCTTAGACATTTCTGTCTACAATCATTATAACGAGAACACCAGAGATTATGTAGATCATGATCAATACTTGCTACACAATTTACATCTATGTATATGTATAATTATTACTCAATATAAAATCATCACCCGGCTACTAATGAGGGACAAGCATTTGCTACTTGCATCATTTGGTAAAAAGGATATTACTGTGTCTGAACGCTCAATGCAAGGCATAGTCAAGTAGCAAGTGACCAAGGCTTTTAAACCCATGATCACTTGGGGGCATATAGAACATACTGATCAAGGTATACACAACCAATGAGGACGTGACCCTAAGTACTAAGCAAGCTCAAGTTTTTCTAGGACATTTGTTCAACTTGTGTTCCATAAGCGCAAAAAAAAAAAGGCATTGGTAGGAAGACTCCTTGCCATGTCCCTTATAGGGTGGCTGACCAGACCATCAATCCTATAGGGTGGTTGGCCTATCACCCATGGGGTGGTCGACCTGATCATTTTGTTCGTGGTACTTGGTGAAGTATCATACTACTCACATTACCATGGTTGTTAGAATGAAAAACGTAAAGGATTAAGGTTAGTATGGCGCGTAAAATGCATGTGTTCAAAGTATACTGATACCTAAACCAATGAGGGTTATGAGTTGATATATTTAGTAAGCATTGGAAATAAAAAAATTCAATCAATACGTTGAGTACGCATAACAAAAAAGCATAAAGGCATAAAATGTCATATGTCAAAACTGTCAAGTACATGGTGCCCCACCAATGGCACAAACGGAAAGACAAAGAATAAAAGACCAAAAGAATACTAACTAGGGTGAGGAGTATCATTTGAAGGACCGTCGTGAGCCTTAGCAGCCTCATGAGCCAGACACTTCTTAAGCTCCTTCGCTCGTGTCTTCTCAGGGAGGGAATCTAAGTTCAAATTTTTGTTGGACTTCCAGATCAAGTAAAAGCAAGATAATGAAATCTTTGAATACTCCTCTCGTGCCTTGTACCGGGCAGCCTTGACCTCTTCCTCCTTCTCGACAAGAACATCCTTCCGCAATTGGTCCATTTTAGCAATCAACTTCTCTTTCTCAGCTTCAGATTGTTTAAGCTAATCGGCAAGTTTCCCCTCCACCTGGGTTACCCTGAGAGTTAACTCGGTCACTTCTTGCTGTTTAAGCTCCACGGTACTACGGAGAGTGCTGATCTCTTCATCTTTCAAAGAAAAGTCTGCATCCCTAGAGCAAAGAATGCGTGTAAGGCCCAATACCTCCTGGCAGACAGCTTAAAACTCAGAGTGAAGATTGGAAAATGTAAAGGTATACTCCACAGACCTATCACAGACATGGGAGACCAACATCAGCGCCTACAATAAACATACAAGTGCTAGATAACATTAACACACAAGCTAACCAGACGAAAAGAAAACTTTAGAGGACTTACACTCTGAATGTCAAGGACAGACTTCGTGAGGATGGAGCTCATGTCCTCATTCTTAATCCCATTAAAGGTTGTTGTTGTCTGCTCCAGATGGGACGCTTGGTCCATAATGGCACCTAAATTACGTATGGTATACTGGTGTGGCTCAGATAAAGGAGCAAGCGCAGAGGAGGAGGCACCCGCACTAGTGATACTGAGAGGAACTGGCATGGGGCAAGAATGGCTCTACCTCTACTACAGGACTAGACACCAGTGGATCCAAAGGAGGCGCCTCAAGAGGGACCTCTGTTATCATCTCGGGCTCAACCCTGGCCATGTTGGTTGCTTGGACAGAAGGGCTAGTCTCGGTTTGAGTCGACCTTTGGTTGGTGTGAACAAAGTCGAACATAACTGAACTTGCAAAGGAAGAACAAATATTAGCAGGATATCAAACAGAGACAAAACATAAAGTAAAGAAGATAAAAGTGTCGAACCTATTGAATGACATTCAGGCTTAAACATGGTTTCATCAAAGTCATTTGAAGCAAGCAGTGAGTGCACGGATGCACCCACCTCATCACCCTCCTGTCCAGCTAGCACGGGCAAAGAGGGTACCTCCTTGATATGAATAGGCCCCAGGGAGTCTATGGCATTCACGAGCTCGGTACCATCTTCATCGGGAACATTGGCGATAGTAGAAAGAAATAGCCCAACCTTCCTAAGGTTCTCTGAAGTAATGAGAACCCTAACATTCTTCTCCTCAGAGGTCATGGCAATCAATGCCTTGGCCCCAACAGTCATGGCATGGGTCGGGAGCGGTCTATAGAAAGGCCCGACATGCTTGAACTTGGAGTAGTTGGCCTCTGTATCTTTGGTGAAGAAATAGTTTTGGGCATATCTAAACGCCTTCCTGTTTCTAGAAATCTCTTCCAAGAAGGTGTCGGTACCCTCGCTCGTATAATGGTGGAAGTGGAAGTACCCTGAGTTTCGCTGAGAAGGGTTCTTCTTCAGATCAAACAAGTAGTGGATCTCATGAGGTACTGGAGCAGCCCATTTTCTACGATGATAAATAATGTACAACGCAGATACACCAAGATAGCGTTGGGAGCCAACTAAGAGGGACTAATATCAAAATAATCTGCCACGCTCCGAAAATACAATTGAAGTGGAAGTAAGGCACCAAACTTAATGGCAGAGCGTGTCCAAGCGCACATACCTAGAAGGGGGTCCTTAGCTCTGTCCTCCGGACCAGGGATAGTGATGGAAACGCCTGAAAGGTCGCAGGCCTTCCATAAGTTCTTTACCTTTTCTTCAATCATGTCAGATGCAGCCCCTTTGAACCAAACCACTTCGTAATCAATAAGGCGAGGCTTCTCAACCGGTTTCCATATGATTAGGTTATTACTATTCATCAAAACAAGGTGAACAACTATAAATTTATGTGTGTTTTGTTTAGATATTTGTACTCTGTCGTATATCCTACATACGACCGTTGGCCAATTTTACATGTCAACAAGGTCGAAACGACTCGCTTAACGAGTTAATCACTATTTTAAATACACGGTATAACGGTCCTGGATTAGTAGGGTGTTACACCATCAATCTTTAGGGAAAAATCCCACAATTGATTAATTCCCTATGATGACCAATTTTTCTCGTAACAAACACATATTTTGCTATAATTTTTGGATAATTGACAGTGGTGCTACTCACCACATTTGTTTTGATATCACTTGTTTCTCTTCATTTGATTTACATACCTTTGCAACTAGTATCATAGAAATTGATTTACAAAAGTTTGGAACTGTTTTTATTAATCTCAACATATGTTTACATCATGTTTTATATGATTTACACTTCCAATTTAATCTTTTGTCAATCAATTTTTTTCTCAAAACTACATCTAACATCTTTATTTTCGAGTCTAATCAATGTTCTATACATGATCTTTCTCCTCATATAAAAATTTGGATTGCTAACAAGTTTCACAACCTCTATATATTCTTTCAAGGACCTCCTCTACTTTGTCAAAATCTATTTTCTGAAATAGTTGTACAAGTGTGGATCAATGGCACACACGCCGGCCACTCATCCTTGTTAATAACAAGCAATATCAATATAACTTTACAAGTTTCAAATTCTTACTTCTCTTCTGCACCTTGTTCTATTTTTCATTTTGCCAAATAAAAAAATTACCACTTATTTCACACAATAATTTTGCCCAAAATCCTTTTGAATTGATACATCTTGATATTTGGGGTCCATTCCATATTTTAAGTATTGAACAGGGCCTTACAATAACAAGATCGGACATCACCTTTGTTGTCAATTTCCTTAGTCAATTCTTATCATCTCCACGGCTACCACACTTACAGGTTGCTAATCGTGTATTGCAGCAACTAAAAGGCAGACTAGCTCATAGACTTTTCTTCCCATCCAAGACAAATGCTCACATCTGTGCATATGCTAAAACAAACTTCTATCACCCTGATTTTCAATTGAAGGTCTTTTTGATGCCAATTAGAGCAGCTGCATAGACGTACACGATGTTTAGTTTCTGGATTTTGCATCTTTCTCGGTCAATCTCTTATCTCATGGAAATCCAAAAAGCAAACCACTGTCTCTCGCTCCTCTGCCGAAGTTGAATATCGTGCCATGGCAAATGCAACATGTGAGATAGCTTGGCTCCTAGCTTTATTTCGGGATTTTGGGATTGAACATAAAGCACCTGCAACCTTGTTTTGTGACAACACTGCTACCATTCATATATTTGAGAATCCAATGTTCCACGAGCGCACCAAACAAATTAAAATCGATTGCCATATTTTTAAAGAAAAGATTCAGACCGCCATCCTCAAACTCAATCATGTTTCAACTCAGAACAACCTTGCTAACATACTTACCAAGGTCTTTTTCCATCTCATTTTAAGGAATTTGTAAACAAGATGAGTGTACAAAACTTATACACTCCATCTTGAGGGGGCGTATTAAAACAAAATATATTAGTTATACAGTTATTGTTAGTTAGTTAGACTTAGTTAGATAAATAACCAATTATGATTAATTAGGTTATTAGTCTTCTTGAATGTTCAGCTATACATAACTGATTTTAACTTAGTCATTGTACATGACTCTTTATAGAAATAACAAAGACAAATCATCTTCTTTCTTCTAATACGATGTTCTGTCCCATTGCAACCACCTACTTTCCAATAAATAGTGGGGATAATATGGTTGAGAATGATTGAATGAAAAAACGATGGGTAACATGGAGGATTGCGAGAGAAATAGTGACGGCTAGGGTCGATCGGTAGGAAGAGTGACGACAGGTTGGATTTTAATGAATTTTATGACAAGGTTGGGTTAATTTTTCAACATGTTTAGTGAGGGAGAAAGCTTGGAAAAATAGCAAAACGTAGATATTAAGTTTATTTAAAGTGAGTTTTCTCTGTCTATCTTGAATAATAATCGTTCATCTTTTTAATATTGTTTTGTTTTAATAGCATATGTTCGGTTTGCTAAGAAATCATGTAAAATCACCAAAAGTTGCATATAGATCTTGTTTTGAAAGCTGATAATATTGTTAAGTCTTAAATGTTTAGCTGATCATCATTTTTATAGTAGAATATACTCACATTTTTTTTTAATCTTTTTAATTTTGTTGGAAGTCTCACAAATTAGCTGCTTATTAAACTAATTAAATTTTGGGTTTATTTTAGGTTTTAATTGAATAAACATTATTTTAAATATATCATTTTTTATTTTAAAATATTTTTATTTATTTGTAAAAGTTGAATGATTTTTTTTTTAAATTACACGTGGCAGCATGTAAGTACCAACAAATAAAATATGAGTAAAAGAAGGTGTTGTCCTAACTAGTAATAAAAGGAAAGTTAAAATGAATTTTTAAGCCAACTTAGAGACCTGATGCAAGTACAATCCAAATACAATTCTAGATTGTTTTAATATATATATATATAGGCTTTCAGTGTTCTGAACCCGTTTTTAATTTTCGGCACGATTTTTTTTATGACCGTGTACATTGTAGCTATTTAGAGCCTCCTACAAATTTTTAGAAAATTCCGAATAGTTTACAGTACCGAAAATTCCTACAAATGTTGTTGGACGCGTGACTAATTTTTTTTTATGCGCGTGAAAAATAACATGTTTGTACCTAATTGTTGGTTAGGTAGACTATTCAAAATTTTATGAAAATTTGCTGTTATTTAAAAAAATGGTGCCTAAACAAATTGTCATATATATATATATATATATATATATATATATATATATATATATGAAAGATTTCAGCATTTAAAATATCTACGTACGTACATCTCAGTACATATATGGCTAACGATTCTTCATCTTTTCTAACTCAACCTAAGATGAAAATGTTATAATTAATATATTATGATCAAGTAGAGCTAGCGAGTGATTGATACAATGAACTAGACTAGTCTCATATGGATGAATCCGTCGTCGTTTCAGGGTGCACTCTCTTTCTCCCGCTTAAAGAAACCCCAAAAAGCTTAACACCACTACTAGTCCCATTTTTGTCGTCATGAGTAGTTAAAGCCCCACAGCTTTTAGTAAAATCCATACTACCACTACTATTGACTTTACCATCGGAAACATGATTTCGAACCGGAGACGAAGAACCCTGCTCCATGATCTTCAGAATAGCCGAACCAGAAGTACCGACTGTAGAAGGCACGACCGGTTGGACATGGTTTTGGATGAAGTAGATAATGTCATTGTATAGGGTCTTCATGTGAGTGAGCTCGGACATGAGCATGAAGTTTTTTCTCCGAAGCCTTTGGTTATCTTGGGTTAGAACAGATAAAATATTATGATCATCAGCGTAGGGTTTTGGATTATGATGATCAGATTCTAGTAATGGAGAAGGAGTTTCTGAAAATTTACTAGTAGTATTACTCCAACCAAATGCGGTGTCGTTATAATCAGCTTGTTGGAATGTTAAGTGGGAATAATGATGTTGTTGTTGATCGCCAAGTTGAAGATGGTGATTATTGATGGTTTGGTAATATTGTTGTTGTTGTTGTTGTTGGGAAGCTTTTCTTCTGTGGATTTCTGATAATAAGTGCTTTGCTCCTTTTCTAAAATTCTCGTTTGCGAACTCCCATCTATCTGCTACTATTTTCTTAAACCCCTGCGCATTGTGTAGATAATTTTATTAAAAAATTGATCGAAATCACAAGAAATATTTGTCACAGTCAAGAATAACATAAGATAATAAGTTAACTAATTGTTTTAGAATATAAATGATGACAAGGTTACAAACAAGGGTAAATGGTATCAATTACTAATTAGTTAGTTTTAATGATTTAATATTCATGAAGATTAAGATTCGAACTTGGGTTTTGGACCTCCTCACTTTCTCTGTTATATATTTAGAAGAAAGAAATAAGTTCCACTTTAATAATATTAAACGGGTATATTCTTTTTGGGAATTATAATAGTTTGGGGAGGCCAATCATGATGGTTTTAGGGTTTATGCAAAGAAATGATTTGAAAGAGGAGAAAATGAAAAAGGCAGCACCATTAATTGTTGCATGTATAGGAACTTTACTTTTGGGGTTACACTTTTATGATCAAGATAATGGACCCCAAAATTAATCCCAATGCTAACTCTAGCTAAAGACAAAAGAAAACCCGTGTTCATATATATAAATTATTGTACATAGTGTACTATATATATTTTAACAGACATGAATGATTTCTTGAAAATTCTCAAAAATAAATATGAGAGGAGTGAGATATAGTGATATTTATATATAAATATAAATATTAAAGAACACCCATGTATTATATATTCAATTATTTACGGGGGAGGGGGAACACAAATGTATGTAGAAGGCGTTGATCGCATAAAGTACAATCAATTAAAATACTCAACAAATTACCGTTAAACAGCATAAAGACAAAACTTATAAATGAGATCTAGAATCTTGTGTGAAGATCAAAAAGTAAATTTATTTGACACCAGTGATTAAATTATTATTATCATCATTCCTGAGGCGTACCATTAATTACTCAATGAACAAAAAGAACTGCACATATATATATACACACATATTGAAATTTGCTTTCAAAGAAAAAGGAAATTTATATTACGTACGTACTTAATTATATCATGCACATTCCATCATAATAATACTTTTGTTTTAATTTATGAATAAAACATGTTACCATATTACATTTGATAAACGGATCTAGAGTACCTCTCCATATACATACCCAACTAATTAAAGGGAAAATATAAGTGTATAGAAAGTGAAATATTCATCCTCGGCAAATTTGTTGAAAAATAGAGAAAAGAAAATCCAGTTCTTGAAAGGTTCCTAGGAGTCAATAGTAAGTAAGCAATTATGATAAGTCAACTTTAGTCCCCCTATATATGTAAGATGTATCCAACAAACTATCAATCAAAGTGAACTGAAGAAAACACATATCCGAAAGTAATGAAATAAAGCCTTAAAAAGAAGTATATATATTGTGTTTCATTAGAATAAATATACTTATGTAACTAATTAGAGGAGAGAGAGAGAGAGAAAGAGAGAGAGAGTTGTAATGTAAGTAATATGAATGAGTTCTCACGTACATAGGTATTGAGCTGTCTCACAAAGCTTGAAAAATTGTTGTGTTTGAAGTAGTTTGGAAGAAGGTCTCTAGCAAACTCAGGTGGCCTCCAAACGACGAAAGTGGTTTCATCATCGCCCCAAGACACAATGTCGTCCGTCAGAGGATCATCAACAAGCTGGTATGTCTTTGTCAGGAATGGAGCCGGTACCGCCTTCTGCGACTCCACTGTAAACACCTTGCTCTCTTCATGACATCTCATAATGTTACTCTCAATTGCTAAAGCCATCGATATAATAAGGACCAAGATTGGAGATATTATTCACCCAAGCT
This sequence comes from Humulus lupulus, assembly GCF_963169125.1. Lineage (NCBI taxonomy): Eukaryota > Viridiplantae > Streptophyta > Magnoliopsida > Rosales > Cannabaceae > Humulus > Humulus lupulus. The sequence goes on from NC_084799.1 coordinate 159,279,528, forward strand.
TGGATGCTTGGATATATATATACATATATGTGTGTGTGCTTTCTTTTTCTTTCTACTAATACTAGCTAGCGACCCCAATGAACAATATTACTATCTCTCTCTCTCTCTCTCTCTCTCTCTCTCTCTCTCTCTCTCTAACGTTATCATTGATATTCAACTTTATGAAACAAAAACATATGACTATATCACTAAAATATAAGACCTCTCTCTCTCACTCAATCTCTCTCTCTCTCTCTCTCTCACATGTAATATATATATGTTTTCTAACTTTAAGAAGCATAAGATTAATGTCAGTGAACTTTCCCAGATCGTTTACCATGATGAGATCCAATGTTTTATATTTGGCTATTGATTAAGTCTTCATTGTTACACTCGAATCAGTTATTGAAACAATATTGCTTGATTTTGGGTACATACATACTATTGATCATTAGTTCATGTGACTACTTTTACCTTTTGATCATTAAGAAAAGGGAGAAAGAAAATAAATTAAAAAAAAGTACTATATATAGATTATAGGGGGTACTAAACTTCGAAAACTTTTGCCTTTCACCAATAAATTTTCCCTACTATCTACAGCTGAAATTATATACTTTAACCTGCTTCAAAGGATAAATAAGGTCACTAATTTTTTTAACCTGAGCACTTTACGTAAATATATATATATATATATATATTTCTTTTGCTGGGAGCTGTGAGTTATTTATAATATATAGGTGGTGGTTAACATTATCTCATGAAAATGGAAAAAAAATGAGTAGCTATATCTTTATTACCATAATATATAATCATTGGAAACTTATTATAAAGATTTTACGTTTATATGAAAGTGATATTCATTAAAAAGAAAAAAGAGTTCGCACCTTTTATTCAAGAAATTAATAAGCACTTCTTACAAACGATGGATTGAATTGGACTAGATTATTTGATATGATTACAGTGTTTTAAAATTATACTACATGTACATAATACTAAATTATAATAAAATACTAAAACAATTGATATTTTTAAGTTAAAAAAATATTAGTTTTATATTTAATTAAAATTTATACACAATATATATTATATAACAAAAAAATCTACCTGGAGTATATTTAGAAAAGGGGACAATTTTGTATATTCCTTCAAAAGAACCAAACATAAAACTTGAAGCCCCACTCCCATGCATATATAATCACAAGGACCAAACACACTCTAAAAATTCTAATTTATAGAGGACCTACTGTCTTAAACAGCAGCAGGTCTTCTAGTATAGTTGCTCACTATGATATTTTAGATCCTTTTAATTGTAGTCTTTGGCTAATTCAGCCCTTCTTTTTAAAAAATATAAATAAAAGGAGTGATTTTAATTATAAATGCATTGATTACAACAAAGGAAGAAAATAAAAAGAAGTCTATTAATCTATGGGTGGCTCCAATTTTAGAGGCCGGCGTTTGCATAAAAATAATTTATTCCAAAGAGTTATTTAGAGTTGTTTATTACGAGCACCGTGAGATGCAGAACTTGTCGCAACCGTTAGATTAAAGCGATTTGTTTTCAATAATAACGTTTATATATTTCTTCCCTTTATGAATGATATGGCTGGTGCGTGGCTAATGTACATATATAAATATAGATAATGAATGGTAGTGTGACACTGTGACCAATGCCCTACTGTGCCTACATTGGCTAGCTTTTATATATCAGAATATGTGTCTCTAGATTCACTATATATGCACTAGCTACTAAGTACTATGGCCGTCAACAACTTTGTCATGAGTATGAGAAATAGACGTCAAGAAAATTACAAATTATTATTGACTCCAATCACAAAAATATATATTAAAAAAAATACAAATAGGGCAACCAAAATGATAATGACATAAAGTTAAGAACTTTTTGAATGGAAACACAGCTAGCTATCATGAATCATGATGTTTTCCTTTTATCCTCTCTTTCTCTCTTCCTTTTTTTTCTCCTTTTAATTTTTGGGAACGAGCTTTATAGTCCTTGAATAATCCTAGTGTAATTTTTTTTTGGAATAAAAAAAAAGTTACTCTATATTTAGCTACTATAGGTTATTTCACATTAGTTGCCCTTATAGTGAACTTTAAGCTGAGGGGTTATTAGAAGATTTTGAAAGTAACTGTACAAAGAGTTATGAGCAGATTAATAAGAAGTGACTTTCAACAAGCATAATTATCTTTATATAATTATTCAAAGAGGTACGAGTCAGAAATTCATTTTATTAAGGAATGTTATTTGTTTTTTTAGGAGGATTATAATACCTTTTTTTTAATTTGTCGATGTACATTTAACTTCTTTTAAGAAATTGATTGAACAATAAAAAAATTGTGGAGGCTTAAGCCCTTTCTCTTGCACGTTGATCCCTGCTTGGACTCAAATAGCAATAACTATATCATCATTCTAACACCTTTGCTGGTTTTTAGGTCGCTAAATTTTGATTATTAAAACTTGTGTGATCTACCTTTCTTTCTATTTTTCATTTCGTCCATAGGTAGAAGTGTTCTCGACTCTCTCTTTCTCTTTGGTTTCTTTTTTTCTCGTTGGAGCCTACAACCGTACTAACTATTCTCAAGTCAAGCCAAGAACATCACAATATAATATTTCTGACAACATTTGATCCCTAGTATTTGCGAAATTCCAAATATATAATATATAAATTGAATGTTTCTTTTACTCTCTCTCTCTCTCTCTCTTGATCCTTATCTGCAAACTGCAATCATATATTTTGTTAAAACAAAAAATGGTGCGCACATGATAGAACCCCACGTTATGGATTTCCCTTATCATATAAAATAAATATATATTTTTTTGAAAATATATATATATATATATATGGTAGTGGCTAGGAACATTCCTAACCCTTGTTCATATACTTCTTTGTACAAAACAAGGCACGCCCGTGACATAAAAGAGAGTGCTGGAAACTATTTTCTTAATAGAAGATCCTCTCTGCTGGAAAAAGCTTCTTTCTTACAGAATTATAAACAAACATTAGGAATTTCTAATTCCTTTATTCACGTCATTTTGCTAAAGGAATACACATATATCTGGAGTCATTTAAAACAATGTCCACATATTAAAAAAAATATGTAAGTCACAATGCAATCTTTTATTAGTTTAAGTAGTGAAATTTTGTTATAAAATAACAAAAATCTCATCATCATAATGTTGTAATTGAAATTTTGGTCAAAGTTTTGATTCAAAGTATGTTAATATTTTAACAAAAAGAAGTATATGTTTGTGACTAAAAAAATTGTGAATAAATTAATACAGTTTTCTGTTCTTTGTTTTGTAGTAAAATCAATAGAGTGACTACTATTATTATTATTTATTAATCCATTTGAATGCACGGTTCCTTAAGATTCCTCTGTGCACTAGGGGACCACATTTCCTCATATAATAAGTAAATAGTGATGCTTTTCGAGAAAACACTTTCTACATCTAGACCTTCTTCCTTTTATCATTTTTTGTTTCATTTAATTTTTATATGTTCTCATAGCTAGTTCATATGAGAATTGAGTTGGGAAGTAAACTTTTTACTCATAATAAATATATAAGAATATTTGGTTATGATTTTTTTTTTTTTTTTTTTGGGAATGGGGTGAAGGGACTCTGAATATTATTGCTTTATAATGGTTTTTAATAATTTTGCTTTATGGATCTATCACTTTATCTCAGGCCCTGGCATAATAATAATATATGAATTACGATTTTTTTAAATATGTGTAATAATAATACTACAATTTATTCTTGAATATTCTCACTTTGATATACATATTAGGTGCAATTATTAAATTTATAATATTTAAATTTATATGAATGTAATTATTAAATATCTACTTTTGTTTTAAATATTATAATAATAATGATATTTTGTAATATTTGAATTTATATTAATATAGTTACTAAATATGTATTCAACTAAAATCTTATAAAAATTAGGATTATATATATTATTATTATAATTGTTGATTGCATTTTTCGTTATCAACCTAATCTGAGAGTTTAAAGAAAATAATGGAAAAAAACACGAGGATTTTATGTGGTTCAGGCTATAAAAGAGTCATAGTCTACGAGTCTTTGGTATTAAGCGAGCTTAAAACTTATTTGAGCAAGCTTCAATAGTGGTTCTCACGCAGTGTACGCATATATTGAGCTGAGTTGCAAAGTTTTTCTCTCTAAAATTTGAACGCCTTACAAGGAGATACCACAACCATATTTTTAGAGGTTGGGGTATATCATTAATACGAATTCCTCCATTATGAGGTATTAATGTTGAATTAATACAAAAATGATTGCACTAAATAGAGACTATGGCCCAGGCAGATTGCATGGGGCCCATTGCAGAAAGTTGTGTACCAACTTTATGGAGAACATATCTCTGACTGTCGGGGTATGGTGCGCGTTCGCCCATGTCAGGCAGCATTGTAGGAAATTTCGATTGTCGTGGGTACAATCTCGACACCACTAATTGAGGCTTACCAAAAGTTGTCAAATGATCTAGTGGCCCATACCTGTAGTGGCTGACACCTAGTAGCTACTTTTGGTCCGAGGACCAGAATTCTAGACCTGGTAGATGGGCGAGTAAAAAGAGCTTCTCGGGACGTGACCTCACCTGGAGACATCCTTGTCTCAAGGACAGACCTCGGGGTGTGGCCTCACCTGGAGTCATCCACGACTTGGCCGGTTTGGGTTTCCCGAAGAAGTTCACACTCCGAGAACCACATGACTTATCTGGTGGTGGAAATACAGACAACAATAATAATATTATTTTATAACATTTGAATTTATTGTATTATATTTATTATAATAATTATATTTTATAATATTTAAATTTATATTAATATAATAAATAAATATTTATTTTTAATTGTTTTTAAATATATATTCCGTTAAATATTTAGAATATTTCATAAAGTTAACAAAAAAAATTTTAAAAGCAAATAAATTGTTAAATACACATTTTTTATATATAAAGATATATGTGCACATATCATACAAAAATTATTAATTATCATGCTAATTTTCCAATTTTAATATTTTTATTAAAAAATATTTTAAATAATTTGGCATATATTTATTGATTAGACATTATTTAATTAATAAATCGAAATTATGTGAAGTAATATAAATAATCATTGAAACCCATATCGAAGGAAATTATAAAACTATTATTGACGTTTCCCTTTTTTTTGCTTTAGTGTACATCCTAAACTAATGTATACATATATATATATATATATATATTATAGGTTAAAGCAACGTGAAATAAACGTTTTCTTATATTTTATTTTAAAATGTTCAATTATTTTTATTATGTTTTTCTAATTTTCATATTAATTTTTAAATAAATAAACAATGTTATATATATTATAAAAAAAACTACAAAAAATATATTAAAAATAAATCAAAGCAAAACATTATCTATAGTTTATAAAAAGAAATAACAAAATCGTTAAATCAAGAATTCGTTAGATACACACTGTTTATATAAAAAGATATGGTGCCTTCTAGTTTTAAAATTAAATACTTTTTGTAACACACTGGATAGTCAAGACTGTTACACTGTGTATTTTAAATAGTGTTGGACTTGATAATCAAGTCATTTGGACATAAATGTGTAACTAGAAGTAATTAACGGATTAGGGTTAAAAAATTTAGTCAAAAGAACATTTACTTTCATTAAAAAGTTTAAGTTCGTACATGGGATCCCTAAAATACATATTTAAAAAGTTATTTACGACTCAAAAGATTAATACAAAACACGTCGGCCTAAGCAACAAAATTAGGGCTTAACCCTAGTTCTTCCTTGAATCCCCGGTCGTGGTAGTCACGCAGGCTGCATATGTACACGTTGCCACCGAAGCTCTCCAACTCATGGTTGGTCTAGCTTTTCTTTTCCCTTACCTGCACCACATAGCACCCGTGAGCCAAGGCTCAGCAATAAAATATAGACATGATTATAAGCAGTTAATAATAGATTTCAGAATCTTATATGGCATGCCTAGCAATAATAACCCTACTAATGCATGCATACAGCCCAGCTAAGTGACTATAGAGTCACAATGGGGCCAGTAGCCCTATTTAATAATAATTATCCATAGGGCTAGACAAGCATACCTGGCGCTTTGTTTTTCAAGCGACCATTAGCTCATTCAAGCGTATGTTACGCTCTTGGATAGGCCTAACCATATCGTCATGCGCTCAGCGCCTTTAACTAATAAGTCAAGCCATTAAATCAGATAACACAGAAAAGCATAAATAATATATCATAGATATGCTCAATACAATCAGACATTTTAATAAAATAGCTCAATCATAGTTTGTAATGCCCTGGATAGCCAAGACCGTTACACTGTGTGTTTATAAAGGTGCAAGACTTGCTAATCAAGTCATTTAACTCAAAACGTGTTACTGAAACTATAGTTGTACTAGGGTTAAAAGATTTTGGTCCCAAAAGTTTCATTTCTTATAAACAAACATTCTTTTTACATGGGATCCCAAAAGTAGTAGAGTTAAAGACCATTTACAAAAGATTCAAGATTTAAATACAGTTGCTAGCCACTCTAAGGCAAAACAGATAAATAGGCTTTTCTTGTCCTGTTCCACTTCTCGGTCGTGGCGGCCGATCAGCTGACCATGTACATTCAGCCCCACAACTTTTCACCTCAGGATTGGTCCAACTTGCCCTTGCCTTTACCTGCATCACGTAGCACCCATGAGCCAAGGCCCAGCAAGAAAACAAAATAACACAGCATAATCATTCAACAAACAATCAGATAACCCATACCGCATAAGCATGTACTCAACAGTATAAGCATTCACGTTAATCAAGTATTCAACATAACAAGTATATCATTTCATATCAGTAATCAAATCACATATGATAACTAGGGTTAACGCCCTTAGGCCGCACCCTCTATTTATCCCACTGACTATGACCCGCTTAAACCGAGCTCAATGAATATTAAGTTGTCCTCGGCTACCAGTGGCCGAGCCGTGCCGTGTCCGCATATGTTATTTACGGCACCCTTAGGCTGTATATCACATGTCCCATGGCATAATACCATCGATGACATCATACAGATATAGGGAGCTCATAGTCCCATCACAAACACATAACCGGGTGCATTTTTCTTACCTTTAGATTCGCTAGCTTTGTTCAATTTGATCCTCGAGCACAATCCTGTCCGAGCCCTAGCGTACACCTAGTCACAACCATAGATCAGAATCATCACCAAACCTCAAGTCCAAAACCTAGCCTCGGGGCCAATCCCGAGCCCTCAGGAAGCCCTAATTCCACCAAACGGGGTGGTGGAATCAAACCCCGAACCCTCGGGCAAAAACCCTTAGAAATAACTCAAACACCCCTTTCTGGAAACAACGTAGCGCTACAGTGCCCTAAGGAGAGCGCTATAGCGCTACAAATAGAGCCAAAAGGCTCAGGAACTTCAGGGCCTAGCGCTACAGCGCTACAGCGCCTAGTGACTAGCGTTGTAGCGCTAGTCACAGCACAACCCTGCACAGCATTTTCTCCTTCGAACTTTCCCGAGCCAAATCTCTCCAAAACTCAACCAAACCTTTACCAAAATTCAAAAAAAGCCTCCCAACATCCTCAACTCATCCCATAAGTCCCAGCCACAAGAAATTCAAACACATGCACCCCAAAACTCAAAATCCACCATGGCTGAACCTAAAGCTCAAAATCTCAGCAAAACCACAGAAATCACAAAGCTTGATGTTAGAGTTTCTTGCCTTTGATGGATGAGCTCAACCTAGGTTATTCTCCACACTAGCTTAGCCTTCACCTCCTCAAAGCTTCAGCCTCAACGCCCTAGAATTCCCACAGAATTCTGCTTAGAAAACCAATTCAACACCAATACCAAGAACTGAATATTAACCTCAAAGTCTTACCTCAATTGATGAGCAACCTCGGCTAGTGTCCCCAACCCGATCAAGACCCCAAGTATACAATCTCAGCCTTAAGCTCCTTTGGATTTTAGCCTCAAATCTCTAGAAGAAATTGATGGAGAAGACTCAAACCGTTCTTAGAAATTGCCCTGTTTTTCCTTTCTTTCCTTTTCCTTCTTTTCTTTCTTTTCTTTCCTTCAGACTTCCAGCTCATTCTACACAATCCACTAAGGCATAAAGCCAAAACAATACTTAACTCCTATCATTAATAAGCCAAATGACCAATTTTCCCTCCCTTTATTCGTAAGCCTTTAATCAACCTAGGGGCATTTTGGTCATTACACCCAATTCCCGCTAATTCCTCGAATGTCTCAAATATTTATCGCTTACTTCCCGACACCTAAATAATCGCCAATTATATTCCTCAATATAAAAATAGAATCCAATATATTCTCTAAATTCTCAGAAATACCCCCAGGCTCGACCCGGGCCGGGTATAAATCCCCGCCATGACTTTTTCGCTGAACCGCTCACTAGGATCGTCTCGAGTCACAGATTACAAATATATCCACATAATAATGTGGTCTCAACAATTTATCACAAATATATACAATTATGCCCTCAACGGCCAAAATTACGATTATGCCCTTCTAACCTAATCAGGGTCTACATGCCTACTAATACACAGTCATACATCACAGATATTCAAATAGTCATATAACATGCTTTTAGTCATTAAATCACATATAATCCAGTTGTGCCCTCCCGGCACACTAATCAAAGCCATTAAGCCTTATTAGTAAATTTAGGTCATTACAACTATCCCCTCCTAATGAGAATTTCGTCCTCAAAATTTACCTGAATAACTCGGGATACTAATCCCGCATCGCTGTCTCAAGTTCCCAAGTCGCCTCCTCGACCTTACTGTTCCTCCATAACACCTTAACTAGAGGAATCATCATATTATGTAGTACCTTGTCCTTCCGATCCAAGATCTGAACCGGTTGCTCCTCATAAGCCAAATCTATCTGCAACTCCAAGTCTTCATATCTCAACACATGAGTCGCATCTGAGATGTACTTCCGGAGCATAGAACCATGGAATACGTCATGGACTCCTGACAACGATGGTGACAAGGCTAACCTGTAAGCGACCTAACCGATCCTTTCCAGGACCTCAAAAGGTCCAATGAACCTAGGGCTTAGCTTGCCCTTCTTTCCAAATCTCCTCACCCCTCGCAATGGTGAAACTCGAAGAAACACGTGGTCTCCAACCTGGAACTCCACGTCACTACGCTTGGGATCAGCGTAGCTCTTCTGTCTGCTCTGTCAGGCGAGCATCCTAACTCGAATCTTCTCTATAGCTTCACTTGTCCTCTGAACCATGTCTGGCCCCAAATACTTCCTCTCACCCATCTCATCCCAATGAATGGGTGATCTACACTTCCTCCCATATAACATCTTATAGGGAGTATATTAGTATGCATGTAGATACTTACTTCCCAATGAATGGGTGATCTACACTTCCTCCTCTCACTCCAATCGTTGATTGATAACTATTGTTATATGAAAATTCAATCAATGGGAGATACTTACTCCATGATCCTTCAAAGTCGATCACACACGCTCTGAGCATATCCTCCAACACTTTAATCATCCTCTTAGACTGTCCATCAGTCTGAGGATGAAAGGTTGTGCTGAACTTCAACTGAGTCCCCATAGCCTTCTGTAAACCACCCCAAAACTTGGAGGTAAAGATAGGATCCCGGTCTGACACTATAGACTTAGGAACCTCATGGAGACGTACAATCTACCTCACGTACAACTCAGCATATTGATCCACAGTATATGTCGACCTCACAAGAAGAAAATGGGCTGACTTGGTGCATCTGTCCACTGTCACCCACACCGAGTCATGAAGTCCTACAATTCTAGGTAAACCTCCCACAAAATGCATCGTAATATCCTCCCATTTCCACTCGGGAATACCCAAAGGCTGAAGCAACCCTGCTGGTCACTGATGCTCAGCTTTCACCTGCTGACAGGTTCAACACTTGGCTATGTACTTTACCACATCCTTCTTCATCCCGGGCCATCAATATAACGTCCGTAGATCCTGGTACATCTTTGTGGTACCCGGATGAAGTGATTACGGTGTCGTATGAGACTCATCCAGTATCTCTCAGCTAATTCCCTCATCATTTGGAACACAAATCCACCCCTGATACCGAAGCAAACCACTCTCAGAAATAGAATAGTCCTTAGCTACTCCCGCTAATACATTCTCTCTAACCTCTAGTAACTGAGCGTCTACCAACTGCCCTTCTCTAATCTGTTCTAGCAGGGTCGACTGCAAAGTAATATTGGCCAACCGGCCTACCACCAATTCTTTCCCCGCTTTGACCATCTCATCGGCTAACTCTCTCGAGATCTGGGTGGAACTGTATAACTGACCTGGGCCTCTCTGACTCAATGCATCCGCCACTACGTTGGCTTTCCCAGGATGGTAAAGAATATCACAATCATAATCTTTCACCAACTCTAGCCAACGCCTATGTCTCATGTTCAGGTCCTTCTGTGTAAAGAAATACTTCAGACTCTTGTGGTTAGTGTATACCTTGCACTTCTCCCCATACAGATAATGTCACCAAATCTTCAATGCGAATACCATCGCTGCTAACTCCAAATCATGGGTGGGATACCACTGCTCATACTCCTTCAGTTGCCATGATGTATAAGCTATGACCTTCTCATTCTGCATCAACACACAGCCTAAACCCAACCTCGATGCATCGCAGTAAACAACAAACTTCCCTTCCCCCGAAGGAAGACTCAACACGAGCGCGAAAATAAGTCGTCGCTTCAATTCTTGGAAACTATCCTCACACTTGTCTGACCAGATAAACTTCAAATTCTTCCGTGTCAATTCTGTCATCAGTACCGCTAACTTCGAGAAGACTTCCACAAACCGTCTGTAGTAACCCGCTTGACCAAGAAAACTCCGCATCTCCGAGGCGTTCCTTGGCCTCGGCCAATCCCTAACTGCCTCTACCTTAGATGGATCCACCTTAATCCCATCTGCACCCACGATATGTCCAAGGAATGTCACTTCTGGTAACCAAAATTCTCATTTCTTAAACTTAGCGTACAATTGATGCTCCCTCAGCCTCTGAAGAACCTGTCGAAGATGAATCTCGTGCTCTGTCTCTGAACTGGAGTACACTAAAATGTCGTCGATGAAGACAATAACGAACTGATCCAGAAAGTCCTTGAACACCCATTTCATTAGGTCCATAAAGGCTGCTGTGGCATTGGTCAAACCAAACGATATGACCAGAAACTCATAGTGCCCGTACCTCGATCGGAAGGCCATCTTCCGTATGTCCTCGTCCTTGATCCTCAACTAGTGATAATCAGATCGAAGATCAATCTTTGAGAACACCATCTTACCCTGCAACTGATCGAACAAGTCATCAATCCTTGGTAGGGGTACTTGTTCTTGATAGTCAAATTGTTCAATTCCATGTAGTCTATACACATTCTCAAAGTCCCATCCTTCTTCTTCACAAATAGAACTGGAGCACCCCATGGCGAGTAGCTAGCCTTGATGAACCCCAAATCCAGAAGCTCCTGCAACTGTATCTTCAATTCTTTCAGTTCCACCGGTGCCATCCTATATGGTGCCCTCGACACTGGCTCTGTCCCTGGCGCCAACTCAATGACAAACTGAATCTCTCTACACGGCAACAATCCAAGCAAGTCCTTAGGAAACACATCAAAGAACTCACAAACCAATCTGGTCTCTTCCAGTCCTACTGGCGAAACCCTGGTGGTATCCACCACACTAGCAAGAAAACCTATACACCCTCCTTGTAACAGATCTCTGGCTCTATGTGCCGATATCCTTGGTACGTGGGGTCCATGCACCGCTCCCACAAAAACAAAGGGATCCTCACCCTCTGGCTTAAAAGTCACCATCTTCTTCCTGCAGTCAATAGTAGCTCCATATCTAACCAGCCAATCCATACCTAAAATCATATCAAAGTCCTCCATACTCAACTCAATCAAATCTACTGACAACTCTCTACCGTCAACTATCACTGGCAGTGCTCTAATCCACCTCCTAGATACTATCAGTTCCCCTGTAGGCAAAATAGTCCCAAACCCTGAAGTACAATACTCACTAGGTCTACACAGTCTATCAATCGCCTTACTAGAAACAAACGAATGTGTAGCACCAAGGTGAAAGGAGAGTCAGCGCTAGAAAGTTGACCTGTCACTACCGAGGGGCTATCCTCGGCCTCTGCCTGCATCAAGGTGAACACTCGAGCTGCAGTCAAGCTGTCCACCTTCCTCGCATCTCCCTTCTTCACTATCGAGCAGTCTTTCTTGAGGTGTCCCACCACCCCACACACATAACAGACCTTAGCCCGACACTCGCCCGGATGGCATCTTCTGCACCTCGTGCACTCAGGGTAGGTCCTCCATGTATCACCGCCTCCCTGACGGCCACCCTGAGTACCTCGACCTCTCCTATCAAGGCCAAGAGCGGTCAAAGCATCAGGGGTCTTCCGATTTAAATCACTGGGGCCTCTGCCCCTATCGGAACCAGAATATGGAGGTACCGCCCTGCGGCCCTCCCACCTTACTGCACTCTCTCTCCATATCTTATTCTCTGCTTCCTCAGCGGTAAGAGCCTTCTCTACAGCCTGGGCATAAGTCGTCCCTCCAGGAACTGTTGTAATTCTCACATCTCGGACTATCATAGCATTAAGCACTCTAATAAATCTGTCCTGCCTAGCTGCATTAGTAGGCACAAGGTCGGGTGCGAATTTCGCAAGTCTATCAAACTTTAGGGAATATTTTGTAACCGTCATGCTGCCCTGAACTAGCCCCACAAACTCATTTACCTTCGCTGCCCTGATGGCAACATTATAATACTTCTGACTGAATAGGTCCTTGAATCCTTCCCAACTCAAAGTAGTAACATCTCTTGTCTGTGATGCCACTTCCCACCAGATACGGGCATCCTCTCTCATCATATATGTGGCACAGGCCACCCTATCATGCCCCTCTACCCTCGTAAAGTCCAAAATGGTAGTAATCATGGTCATCCACTGTTCAGCTTTTAATGGATCAGGTTCTCCCTCAATGATCGAGGGTTGCTGCTTCCTGAACCGTTCATACAATGGCTATACAACAGGTACCACTGCAGGTAGCACAATGGGGGCAACACTCCCTGATGGAGCCTGCTACCGCAAAATTCGGATCTGTTCATCCTGGCTTTGTAGCCGAGCTTGCATGTCTGCCATAAGTTGCTGCCAGTTCTCAGGGACTGGCGGAGGGGTCTAGCCCTGATCATCATCTCTAGTCTCAGACCTATTGCCGACTAGTCGCGTAGATTTTCTTGGACGCATAATTATCCAAGTCAATCTGCAATCAACGACTCGACAATCAGACTATGATGACAGGGTAATAATCCTTTCATGATCCACTACTAAAACTCCAAGCATTCACAAACAATCAAAATATAACAGTTTATCCAAATATTCTTCCATATATTCATTCACATGCATAGCAGTGCTGATAAGCACGCCTCAATGTCATCATGCAATAGTCAAGGGCCAGGCCCTATCGGTATCTTATGCTCCCTATTAATCAGGCAGATATCAACAGTCATATTACATTAAGATCATTTAAGCATATAGTCATGTATACACAATTACCAAACCCTGAGTCGAGCTTGTCTTTCACAGCAATGTACATGCCCAGCCAGTCTTCAGGAACCCTTAAACCTAGGACACTCTGATACCAAGTTGTAACGCCCTAGATAGCCAAGACCGTTACACTGTGTGTTTATAAAGGTGCAAGACTTGCTAATCAAGTCATTTAACTCAAAACGTGTTACTGAAACTATAGTTGTACTAGGATTAAAAGATTTTGGTCTCAAAAGTTTCATTTCTTATAAACAAACATTATTTTTACATGGGATCCCGAAAGTAGTAGAGTTAAAGACCGTTTACAAAAGAATCAAGATTTAAATACAGTTGATAGCCACTCTAAGGCAAAACAGATAAATAAGCTTTTCTCGTCCTGTTCCAATTCTCGGCCATGGCGGCCGATCAGCTGACCATGTACATTCTACCCCGTAGCTCTTCACCTCAGGATTGGTCCAACATGCCCTTGCCTTTACCTGCACCACGTAGCACCCGTGAGCCAAGGCCCAGCAAGAAAACACAATAACAAAGCATAATCATTCAACAGACAATCAGATAACCCATTCCGCATAAGCATGTACTCAACAGTCTAAGCATTCACGTTAATCAAGTATTCAACATAACAAGTACATCATTTCATATCAGTAATCAAATCACATATGATAACTAGGGTTAACACCCTTAGGCCACACCCTCTATTTATCCCACTGACTCCGGCCCGCTTAAACCGAGCTCAGTAAATATTAAGCTGTCCTCGGCTACCAGTGGCCGAGCCGCGCCCTGTGCGCAAATGTTATTTACGGCACCCTTAGGCCGTATATCACATGTCCCATGGCATAATACCATCTATGACATCATACAGATATAGGGAGCTCATAGTCCCATCACAAACACATAACCGAGTGCAGTTTTCTTACCTTTAGATTCGCTAGCTTTGTTCAATTTGATCCTCGAGCACGATCCTCACCGAGCCCTAGCGTACACCTAGTCACAGCCATAGATCAGAATCATCACCAAACCTCAAGTCCCAAACCTAGCCTCAGGACCAATCCCGAGACCTCGGGAAGCCCTAATTCCACCAAACAGGGTGGTGGAATCAAACCTAGAACCCCTTGGTAAAAACCCTTAGAAATAACCCAAAAACCCCTTTATGGAAACAGCATAGTGCTACAGCGCCCTAAGGAGAGCGCTATAGCGCTACAAACAGAGCCAAAAGGCTCAGGAACTTCAGGACCTAGCGCTACAGCCCCCAGTGACTAGCACTATAGCGCTAGTCATAGTACAGCCCTGCACAACATTTTCTCCTTCGAACTTTCCCGAGCCAAATCTTTCCAAAACTCAACCAAACCTTTACCAAAATTCAAAACAAGCCTCCCAACATCCTCAACTCTTCCCATAAGTCCCAACCACAAGAAATTCAAACACATGCACCCCAAAACTCAAAATCCACCATGGCTGAACCTAAAGCTCAAAATCTCAGCAAAACCACAGAAATCACAAAGCTTGATGTTAGAGTTTCTTGCCTTTGATGGATGAGCTCAACCTAGGTTATTCTCCACACTAGCTTAGCCTTCACCTCCTCAAAGCTTCAGCCTCAACACCCTAGAATTCCCACAGAATTCTTCTTAGAAAACCAATTCAACACCAATACCAAGAACTGAATGTTAACCTCAAAGTCTTACCTCAATTGATGAGCAACCTTGGCTAGTTTCCCCAACCTGATCAAGACCCCAAGTATACAATCTCAGCCTTAAGCTCCTTTGGATTTTAGCCTCAAATCTCTAGAAGAAATTGATGGAGAAGATTCAAACTGTTCTTAGAAATTGCCCTGTTTTTCCTTTCTTTCCTTTTCCTTCTTTTCTTTCTTTTCTTTCCTTTAGACTTCCAGCTCTTTCTACACAATCCACTAAGGCATAAAGCCAAAACAACACTTAACTCCTATCCTTAATAAGACAAATGACCAATTTTCCCTCCCTTTATTCCTAAGCCTTTAATCAACCTAGGAGCATTTTGGTCATTACACCCAATTCCCGTTAATTCCTCGAATGTCTCAAATATTTATCGCTTACTTCCCAACACCTAACTAATCACCAATTATATTCCACAATATCAAAATAGACTCCAATATATTCTCTAAATTCTCATAAATACCCCCAAGCTCGACCCGGGCCGGGTATAAATCCCCGCCGTGACTTTTTTGCTGAACTGCTCACTAGGATCGTCTCGAGTCACAGATTACAAATATATCCACATAATAATATGGTCTCAACAATTTATCATAGATATATACAATTATGCCCTCAACATCCAAAATTACGATTATGCCCTTCTAACCTAATCAGGGCATGCTAATACACATAGTCATGCATCACGGATATTCAAATAGTCATATAACATGCTTTTAGTCATTAAATCACATATAATCCAGTTATGCCCTCCCAGCACACTAATCAAGGCCCTTAAGCCTTATTAGTAAATTTAGGTTGTTACATAGTTATAATCATGTTCAATGACCGGGCTCAAGCCCTAACCATAGACTAGGTGTAGTTTTCTTACCTTAGGTCCTTAACAAGACACGTATCAAGACCCTAAGCACAACCCTTTTCCTCCTGAGCACGTCGGTGAACCCTAGTTACAACCAAAATAATGAATAACCATAAATAACGAGCGAATAAAGGCTTTCGGACCGAGTCCTAGCCTCCAAGACCTCAAATTCTACTAAACCTGGTAGTAGAATCCTTCCTGAGCCCTTAGGTTTGAGTCCCCGTGACTCAAAACCTCATTTGGCCACTTTCCCCAACTAGATTCGTGGCCCGCCTCTAAAGGATCGCAGAACGCCTTTAGGTAGAGAGCCCTGAACCACTAAGGTACAAGACACGCGCCGCAGCGCAGCCTACTAAGCACCAAAGCGATTCAAAAGAACCCAGTGCCCCTAAGTTCATGTGGGTCACAACGCTCCAAGAATAGCGTTGTGGTGCAACCCTACGAACTCAAAATTTCAGCGTTTTCCAGCTATTTCTTCAGAACCAAAACCCTAAAATCAGTCCCCAAACCTCAACCAAATCCAAGATTGAGTCTTAAACTCAACACAACACATTATAAGCAACATATTATCATTAAAAACAAAGTCAAAACCTCACCATGATTCAAAATTCAAACCTTGAGTTTAAAACTCAAGAACATTAAAACCAAACTAAAAATTCACCAGAAAACAGTGTATAATTCCATACCTCATTGAGAAAAAAATCCAACCCTAAGCTGCACCTTAAACCAATTCCCAACTCTAAGCTCCAAATTCAAATATTTCTCCTCAAAAATCAAGGAACTCTCAAACCAAACTAACAGTGAGAGAGGGTGAAGTGTAATATGAGTTTCCTGATTCTGAAGGCTTCCAATAGACTAAGCTATTCCATGGGCATGAAATGACCAAAATGCCCATTTCCTAAACCCTTACTCTTTAATGCCCTCAAGGGCAAAATGGTCTTTTGCCACCATTTCCCATTAATCCACAACTAACACCATATTTCTCATTTAATTCCAATGTCCCAAATGATCATCAAATAACTTCTCATTACCCGATAATGTAATAAATTATAAAAATACCCCTAGGCTCACCCCGAGCCGGATATTAATCCCATTGTGACTAAACCGCTAATTTTCTCACTAGGATCGTCTCATGTCGAATAACTCAAATATATCCACATAATAATGTGGTCTAAACCACAAAACACATATATTTACAAATACAAACTCAACGGGTCAAAATTACAAAAATACCCTTCTAATAAGAAAACGGGCCCACATGCATGCTTAATACACCTAAACATGTTATACTAGTCATATTACAATATAACTCACATAATTCACATAATCATGCATATAATCATAGAAATGAACATAATATCCATTTATGCCCTCCCAGCACACTAATCAAGGCACTAAGCCTGATTAGTAAATTTGGGATGTTACAATTTTTTTCTAATTTTCTTTTAGAAAAAAATACCTATGAATTTCAATATAATAAAATATTAAAAACTTCTAAATTAAAACTATGCATTTAAAAATTTTATTTGACTAAATTTTAATAATATAATTTTAAAAATATAATAAAGCCAACAAAAAGTTATATATAAATAAATATTATTTAATTAATGGCTAGAGCAATCAAAATAAGTAATTTATCATTAAAAATATTAAACGGTAAAATAAGAAAATATGTATATTTATGTCTTATTTCACAATTACATATACATTTGAATAAACAAAATACGTTAAATGACAAAATAAATAATTAATAAAAGAAAGAAAAAAGAAATTTAAGCACATAAATACTTTAATCTAAAATTATAAAATATGTGATAAAAAATTATTATGGCTCATTTATTATATTTTATTTATTTACCTTATTTAGATAATTTTATTAATATTTATTTGTTTTAATTTATTTACCTTATTTAGATAACTTTGAAACTAACAGTGTTAGAAAATAATAAAAGAAAAATGTTAAATCTAACAGAAACACAACAATTTTTATTAAACTCACATTTATAATATATAAAGATATATGAAAATTCTTTTGTAGGGGCATGGATTTTTCGCGTTGTTGTTTTTAGTACGTGAAGAAATTATAACCCAAATTTTTTTTTATATGACAGTGTACGTTGTAGTTATAGTAGGCATCCCACCAATTTTCAGTGACTTCCAAATAATTTACGATGCTGAAAAAGACTTCAAAGTACTTTGTTTCACGTGCGTATAAAACAAGTTTAAAAACAAAATGTTTTTGTGTTTTCGGTACACGGATAGATTACAATCCAAAAAAATTTATATGACGGTCAATATAATTATTTAGAATTTCTCACAAATTTTTTGGAAATTAAATAAGTTACAGTGCTGAAAATAAGAAACGAGTTGTTTTGAAGCTTTTTTTCAGTACTGTAAATAATTTAGAATTTTGAGCTTTGGCTATCAATTAATTTTTTTTTTAAATTAAAAACAAAGAGTCCTAAAAAACGTCAGTTTTTAAGGCTCTCAAACAGATGACTCACGCCACGCGAGTCCTAAAAATCCTTTTTTTGTAGTAGTGACATGATAGTTTTTACTTTTTTACTGTTCATTTTTTAAATTTATACGGTATGTGAAGTTTAGATATTACAATAATACTATTTTGTCTAATCCCTGTATATTTGTAATGATTATATGTATTTTTTTTTATTTTTTAAAATTCATTTTGACAGTTTCCCACTCTTCCCACTCTTCTCTCCATTGTTTCTTTTAATAAATACACGATCATACTTAGACTCTTCATTTTTTTCCCTAAAAACTTGTCTTCTTAGTCGTTCGTATAGCATTTAAGCCCACATTCTTGTTGTTATATATAGCATGAGGTACCAGCTATGGCGATTTTACAATCAGCATCTTCTACTCCTTCTCCTTCTGTTAATAAAATTCCAAGGTCCCCAAAGATCTATAAACAAGCTTCGCTGATGGGGAAGAAAGCTACTCTGAAGCGAATTGAATAGAAACCAAGCTCTCATAACTCGCCAAAAGCAGAGTCATCAAAATCCCAATCATAGAAACGAAAAATTGTTTCTGATGCTGTTGAAAGGAGGAAGGTGAGAGAGGTGAAATCAAGCAAATGGGAATTGAAAGCTGTGGGAGATGATAAGAGGAAATTTTTTGTCAATGTTTGCATGTTATTTGGATTGTATTGTTTTGATGTTTTTTTTTAGGGTTTTGTATGTATTTTTTGTATCGTTTTTACAGTTGAATGAAACGAATGTGTTTTTTTAATGTTTATTTGAAAATTTATTATAAGTTATTAGGATAATTTATAGTTTTAGTAATTTTCTCATTTTAAAGTTTCTATTATCATCATGTTGTTTGCTTGTTTTATTAGTGTTGTCCTGTTGAAGATTTTTCGAAGTTTAAATTGTTTGGATCAATTTACAGTTGAATGAACCGAATATGTATTGTTTTAATGTTTGTTTGAAAATGCATTATAAGTTATCAGGCTAATTTATAATTTTGGTAATTTTCCCATTTTAAAGTTTCTATTATCAACATGTGTTTGCTTGTTTATTAGTGTTGTTCTGTTGAAGATTTTCAAAGTTTATCTTTTATTTTTGTTTATGTTTTATTGTTGTTGTTTAAAAAAATATTTGTGTTTTTTTTCATGTGTGTTTTTGTTGTTGTGTGGTTGTGTTGGTGTTATTTTATTATCGTTGTTTGGTTTTGTTCTAATGTCCGTCATTGTTTCTTTTATGTTTGCTTGTTGTTATGTTCTTGTTTCATTATTATTTTTGTTAATTTAATTTAATATTTTTTTTGTTGTAGGATTGACATTACTTAATCAATCCGAAGTAGCTTTTAACTCCCAGGTTGTTTCTTGTTGTACTTATGAGGTTATTAAGGACCTTAATAACTATTTCTCTTATTAACAAAAGGAAATATTTTCTCAACGTGTTTTGGTAGTTTCCTGAATCTTCCTGCATTTAATCCCCAGCCTCAATTAATGTATGGGTTGTTATTGAGGGAAATTAAGCAGCCAAATGAGTATGAGCTATGGGTTATGGTTAGTTGTATTAGGTTGTGGTTTAGTATTGAAGAGTTTGCTTTGATTATTGGCTTAGACTATGAAGGGGAGTGCAATAGTTTGAATTTCAAACAAGAGTCAAATAGCTTCTTGGATAAATATTGGCCAGGTTCTAATAAAATTTCTAAGCAGGCTAAGACGTGGGGTGATGATGATGAAGCTACTGTAAAGTTGGCTATTCTGTATTTTGTTCAATGGTTTCTACTTATTTCTAGGAAGGATAAACAAGTTATGCATGAAGATTTAGATGTTGTTGATAGTGGTCGTTATAGTGAGTATGCATGGGGTAAGAAATCTTTTGATGAAACCATTATGTCTTTGAAGGGTAAATTATTTAGTTGGTACAATGCCATATATAGTTCAAATGAGGAGAAGAAAGTTAAACCTTATTATACATTGGTTTGTTGCCCACATGTGTTTCAAGTGTGGTTTTATGAGTGTTGTCGCTATATGGTTGGGAAGTACTGCAAATTGGTTTCTGGAAATATTTTGAGGATTGCTAGGTGGAGTTGTTCTAGTACTCTTGAGATGAGATTGTTGAAGGTTACTGTTTTTTACATTCTAACCAGGAAGGTATAGTTTTATGTTGTTTCTGTGTTAGTTTACTGTTGTTTTACCATTGTCTGTCTATTATATTTTAATGTTGTTTATGTTTTTTGGTTGCTGTTATGTAGTTGAGGTTGATGAATCTAAAGCCAAATGATGATGAGGTTTCTGTTTACAAGTTGGGTGGTTTTATTTTCAACTCAGATGTTAATGAAGTTGGGGAAGAAAATATTGATTATGTGTCTAATGTGGGTTTTTTTGGTGGTGAAATTCCAACAACCCTCCTTGATGGGTCCCTCCAATTTGATTCCTTAAATGCTAAGATGGATTTCCTGGTGTCTAAGCATGAAGGAATGGCTGCAGAGTTATTGGATTTGAAGGAGTTTGTGAAGTCACAATTTATTGTTGTTACTGCTATGTTGTCTGTTATGCAGGAGAAGTTCGATACTATTTTTGTTGATGCATTTGATAAGGTAGTGCTGTTCTATTATTGTTTTTGAATTGTTACAACACTGGTTATGCATATTTGTTTGGTTGTTTAATGTTTTGCTTTTAAATGTAGGTTGAAGAGAATGATTTTGATGATGATGATGGTAAAGGAAGTAATAGCGATGGTGAGAAGGGGAATGAAAATGAAAAAGAGGTTAACGAGGAAGAAGAAGAGGATGATGGGAAAGTTGAAGGTGATGACAAGGGGGAAGAAGGAAATTCTGGTTTGGATATTAAAGGAAAGAAAAATGAGAATAGTGAAAAAGATGATGATGAGGTTGACAATGAAGACACTGAGAGTGACGTGGAACAAAAGTTATCTACATAGCCAACTTCAGTTCCCTAATGGCAACAATATGAAGATTTACTTAGGGTTTTTGTTATAATGTTTTAAACTTTAGTTTTTTGTTGTTTTGAGAAATGTAGTTTTTTTTGTTTTTGAACATTGTTTTTTTATTTTTTTGGGACTAACATCAAGTTTAGTTATTGTCTTGTTGTTGCTTAATGTATTATTTTTCTTGATGTATATTCATTTATTGGATAATTCTCATTGTATGGTTGGAATTACTTTTTAATTTTAAGGGATATTTATGTTTTGGTCATTGTTATTGTCAATTTTTTTTTGCATAAAGTTATATATGTCTATATATTCTATATTTTAATATTGTACAACTTGTTTTTGTTTATTATTCATTATTATTGTTTTATTGTTGTTGTAGTGTTGCAATTTTGTTACTAAAATGAGTCATTTCAGTCATTGTGTGATTGTGTTGTTGTTGTGGCAGGCAATTGATGTTGTAGCAACTGTATCTGATGTTGTGAAACCTATGAAGGAGAGTGATCTTGGCCCTGCTAAGGAAGCTATGGATTTGGAAGATGATGCATTTGTTTTGTCTGAGGACATAGATGAAAATGATGCTTTTGTGTCTAAGGAGGTTATTTATGAAAATGATATTGTTTCAGCCAAGTAGTTTGTTTATTTTTATTTTATTTTTTATATATTATTTATCTTATTCATTTGTTCAAAAAAAAATTATTTTTTTAAGGCTTCTAGTGAAAAATATTTTGATGCCTTTTTCAATGGGCTAAGTCGGCTTCAAATGGAAGAAACTGTGATGTCTGGACTAGAGGCTGTTTCAAAAATGAAGGTTTGGGTTGTTTGTTTTTTATTGTTGACATGGTGTTGTATGGGTTTGCGATTATTGCTTACATTGTAATGCAATGTTGTTTGAGTGTTGTTTTATAGATTCCTTCCAATTCCTCTACAGTTGGTGAAAGCATGGTGATTGTTGAGCAATAAGCTCAGAGGGGACTTGGTGATGAGGACACCAAGACTAAAGATCCAAGTCAAGTTCCAGTTGATCCAAGTCAAGAGGGGGGGGGGGGGGGGGATGATGAGGACACCAGTTTAGGAGCTTGATCAATATTTAGCTTCTTGTAATGAGTCTTATTGGATTTTGACATCTTGTATTTTTATTTTAATCAGTCACTTAATCACGTTTTATTTAGTCTTTGTTTTTATCTTGTGAAAAGTCAAACACTTGACTTGTGTGAGTCCAATAGTCTTTTTTTTGTAATGTTCGGTTTTCATTAGGAAGACAAAGGGCTTGTCTTTGATGTAATTTTCGGCTATATTAGGCCTTGTAAACGTTTGGGAAAGGCAGATTATTATGAAATGAAATTTGTGAGTTTTTCTTCTTGAGTTCTTGGAGAAACTATTAGAACTTATCAAGGGGTTCCTTGTGGCGTTCAACCTGAATTATCAAATGGATTCCCATCCCCATTTGTGGCGTCTTCCTCATACCAAGATTCGTGCTTGGCTAAGCATTGGGTCGTGATTCTTCATTCCAATTTCGTGTGTTCTTGGTGGCTGCCATATTTGGTGTCGGGTTTCACCACAATTGTTGGTGTGGTTCGTATCAGTTGGTATCAGAGCTTAGGATCATCCGGTTTGGCCTATCCTTTTTCATTTGTGTTTTCTATTCAATTAGTTTTTCAATATTAGGGTTGCTGAAATAAAAAAAAATAAAAAATTCATCATCTAGTCGTGTTTTGAGTTCTTTGTCCTTGTTTATTTGTTGTGAAATCCGTGCCACAAATCTTGTTTCATAGAGTTCTTTGTTCAATTGGTGCGTTTGAATTAGGGTTGTTGAAAATCTATCTCAATTTTTTTTTTCTCTGAAATCGTGAATTAGGGCTTTGAGTTGCTCTTATTCTTATTGTGAAAATCTGAATTGGGATCGAGTTTTTCTCTTGTTCTTGTTGTGAAATCCGAATTGGGATTGAGTTCTCTTGTTCTTAATGTGAAATCCGAAATTGGGATTGAGTTCTCTTTTTCTTATTGTGAAATCCGAAATTGGGATTGAGTTATCTTGTTCTTATTGTGAAATCTAAATTGGGATTGAGTGTGACAGTCATAATCCCGTGATCCGTAAGGGGAAAGACCGGGTAAGCTGTGCAATCCCACACCGCCTGGGGAAGGTCAAGTGTAATGATTCTAAGACTGTGTAGGTATGGGACTACACAGTTGAAGAGGGCTTAAATGGATTGATGGGTACTACCTATATCAGGAAGGTGCATCTTCTTTTCGGTAGCCCATCACTTGAGAACTCCATGGTTAAGCGTGCTTGGCCTGGAGTAATCTAGGGATGGGTGAACTCCTGGGAAGTTTTCCCAGGAAGTGTGCGAGTGAGGACAAAGCACGCTGGAAAGACTTGTCTTGGTTTATAGGGCCAGTCGTCATTCCAGAAAGCAGCCATAGTGACGTGGGGCGTCACATAATGGTATCAAAGCCTTGACCCAATCGGAAGTGTGGCCGACGGGGACGTCGGGCCCGTAAGGGGGGGTGATTGTGACAGTCATAATCCCGTGATCCGTAAGGGGAAAGACCGGGTAAGCTGTGCAATCCCACACCGCCTGGGGAAGGTCAAGTGTAATGATTCTAAGACTGTGTAGGTATGGGACTACACAGTTGAAGAGGGCTTAAATGGATTGATGGGTACTACCTATATCAGGAAGGTGCATCTTCTTTTCGGTAGCCCATCACTTGAGAACTCCATGGTTAAGCGTGCTTGGCCTGGAGTAATCTAGGGATGGGTGAACTCCTGGGAAGTTTTCCCAGGAAGTGTGCGAGTGAGGACAAAGCACGCTGGAAAGACTTGTCTTGGTTTATAGGGCCAGTCGTCATTCCAGAAAGCAGCCATAGTGACGTGGGGCGTCACATAATGGTATCAGAGCCTTGACCCAGCCGGAAGTGTGGCCGACGGGGACGTCGGGCCCGTAAGGGGGGGTGATTGTGACAGTCATAATCCCGTGATCCGTAAGGGGAAAGACCGGGTAAGCTGTGCAATCCCACACCGCCTGGGGAAGGTCAAGTGTAATGATTCTAAGACTGTGTAGGTATGGGACTACACAGTTGAAGAGGGCTTAAATGGATTGATGGGTACTACCTATATCAGGAAGGTGCATCTTCTTTTCGGTAGCCCATCACTTGAGAACTCCATGGTTAAGCGTGCTTGGCCTGGAGTAATCTAGGGATGGGTGACCTCCTGGGAAGTTTTCCCAGGAAGTGTGCGAGTGAGGACAAAGCACGCTGGAAAGACTTGTCTTGGTTTATAGGGCCAGTCGTCATTCCAGAAAGCAGCCATAGTGACGTGGGGCGTCACATTAACGCCCTACTTCCTTAGAGCCGTTACTTAGTGAGTTTTAAGACAAAACAGTGTGCAAAGATCTCGCTAACCGAGGTTTTGAAACGAAAGTGTGATTAATTAAAAGTTAAGGCTGTAATCTTAGAAAAATGCGTTGTTTCAATAAAACTCCTAATATTAAACATTGGGATCCCAAAATAAGGTTTGAAAACTATTTACATCTTAAAAATGAGTTCACAGTTGATAAATCATAAAAATCATAGATTATTACAGCCATTTTCAAATAAACCCCCAACCAAAGCAGTCGGGCAGGCCAAACATGTACGCGTCGCTTCACGCTCTCCGTACTCATGGTTGGTTGACTCAGTCTTTGCCCTACCTGCAACACGGAGCACCCGTGAGCCGAAGCCCAGCAAGAAAACTCATGCAGAACATAACATATGCAAATATATATGGTTAATCATATAAGATAATCCACAAATAAACAAGTCAACCATTAGACTAAGCAAACACGGCCATGCCGCCCCAGAGCCTTACCGAAGCCTGGGGTATCGGTTCTCACCGTGAGGATAACTCATGTATCCCTTGGGTCCCACCCTGAATATAGCATCCCATGTGCTAGGTGTTACTTTCGGCCCACGGCCGCCCCGGCCTACGCCGTACTCGGCCCTTGCCGTTCATTTCATCATAATCACACATATAGTACATTCAAAATAATCATTCACACACATCATGATTCATTTAAGGTTAAACATTTGCACACAACACAATCTGGGGCCATGCCCTGCAATCATCTCATCATGCAACATGCAATATAGGGCCAAGCCTGGCAATCACACTATGGGCCCACGCCCTATCCTACGGGTGTTATAGTTTTCTTACCCGTATCCCTTGCTTTCCGAAGCACTACAGTCACGAGCACGGTCCACAAGCACGAGCCTCCCAGAAATCCTAGTCACAACACACAAAAGACACTTTTAACAACCTTAAATGAGCTTCCAGGCCAAGTTCTAGTACTCGGAACGTTGAAATTCACCAAACATGGTAAAAGACTCAACCCCGAGCACCCTAGGTTAAATTCCCAAGCCTAAATTCTCAAAATCCCAAAATTCCTTAAGCGCCGCGGCATGGCCCAACCATGCCGCGGCATGGCCCCCAAACAGAGCCACAAAATGCCCAGAAACAGGTAAGGGCCGCGGCCCTACAAGGACCATGCCGCGGCCCGCCCTCCATCCTCAGCACAACTTAGCCTTCAAGGGCCGCGGCCCTCCAAGAACCATGCCGCGGCCCGACCCTTCGAACCCAGAAGAACCCACCATTTTAATCTCTAAACCTCACCTTAAACCATCCCAAACACATATCTCAATCTCAAAACTCAATTCCAAACCTCATATGAACAACTTAACAACTTATAGGCGCTATATACAAGATCAAAACATCAACACACCCAAGAATCCACCCCTTGATTCCTATTTTCAGCCACCCAAACCAAAACTCAAACAACTAACTCAAAACTTCAACAAAAACAACTCAAGCTCTAGATTTTACCAATCAAAACAGAAATCAAAACTTAGATGTGTCTAAAAACCTTACCTCAAATGGAGAACCCACACAAAGTCCTTGATCTCCTCCTAGACTCCCACTTCTCATTCTCTTCTTCTTCTTGCCCTAACCTTCTTTCTCCTTCTCTTTCTTCTCTTCAATTTCTATCAAGCCTCAAGTGGCATAAATGCCCCAAACCGTATACCCCCAAATCCCAGCTGCCATTTATCTATTTCCCAACCAAATGACCATTTTGCCCCTCCTTGCCTATCCTTCCCTACTTAAACCTCAAGGGCACTTAAGTCCTTTCATTTCTATTTCATTTCTACCATTTTCTTTCTAAAACTTGTTACTCTCAGCAGTAACTAATGGTTACCCAGGTTACTAAATCTCCAATAACCATTACCCGCTAAACCTCAACTTAACTATAAAATCCTGAGGTACCCCTAGGCTCCTCCCGAGCCGGGTATAGAAATCCCGTTGTGACTCTTGAGTTAATTTGCTCTCTAGGACCGTCTCGGCACATGCATCACAACAATAACACCACACTCACGTGGTACAAATCACAGAATACAATTATCACATATATGCCCTCAGCGGGCTAAAATTACCAATTTACCCCTATCATGCAAACGGGGTCCACATGCATAATTATTTCACCTAACATGCATACTAACCACGTAGTCATGCACCTCAATGTTCAATTAGTCATATAACATGCTTTAAATCATAACCATGCATTAAACTCATAAAATCACACATAATTTCCATTATGCCCTCCTGGCACGCTAATCAAGGCCCTTAAGCCTTATTAGCGAAATTGGGTCGTTACATTGAGTTTCTCTTGTTCTTATTGTGCAAGATGAATTGGCATTGAGTTTTTCTCTTGTTCTTATTGTACAATCCGAATTTTGCCTTGAGTCTCTATTGTTCTTATTGTGAAATCTGATTTGGCATCGAGTTTCTCTTGTTTTATTGTGAAATCTGATTTGGCATCGAGTTTCTCTTGTTTTATTGTGAAATCTGAATTGACAGTGAGTTTCTCTTGTTTTTCTTTGTGAAAATCCGAATTTACATTGAGATTCTCTTGCTCTTTTGTGAAATCCGAGTTGTTTTCGAATCCAAGTCTGATTTTTTTTCTTGTGTCTTGTACCTGCGTTTGAGGATCAAGAGGAAAGAAAAGACAGAAAAGAAAGAAGAAGAAAAAATCAAGAGGATCTGATCTAAAAAAAAAAAAAAAAGTCTGGAAACCTGTCTTAAAAAATTTTGTTCTATTCTTGTTCCCTATGGTCTAGGGGCCTTTTTGCCAAAACCCCACACAAGTGTTCCAAAAATCATCAGTTTTCGCCAATTTTTCATCGGTGTTCGTTTGGTTTGTTTGGTAGGATTTGCTGCTTGAACCTCCATATTACCGTTTGATTAGTTTTCAAAGGGCTTAAAAAAGAATACGAGTGGAAAAAGGCAGAGTTGTGAGCTTATTTGAGGGTAAAATCCATCAAAGTTGAGTGAAACACGAGTGGACTTGAGTGACAATTTTTGAGTGAAAACACGTGAGGGAGTGTGGTGAGGTCTTTTTTCTATAACTGTTCTAACCTTATTTTTTGCAGATTTTCAATCATGTCACAAAATACCGAAAGAAATGCAGGCAATGACACTCCACCACCTACAATTCCAAATCTACAAATTGAAGCTTTAATGGGGGAGATGAGGAGGATGTTGAGGGAGGAGTGTGAAAAAATACATGAGAGGTTGGATAGGGTAGAAGAGGGAACACAACGGAGGCCACGGAGGAATAGGGTGTACCAAAGGGAGGATGAGAATGAAAGGGATTTGGAAGGGGTAGTTTCTGATGAAGAGTTTGATAGGATGTCGGCGGGTAACCATAGGAGGTATGGTCGGGATAGAGAAGCTAGGAACCAGGTAGATAATTATTTAGGAAATATCAAGATGAGAATTCCAGCATTTCAGGGGAAGAGTGATCCTGAAGCATACCTTGAGTGGGAGAAGAAGATGGAGTTGGTTTTCAATTGTCACAACTACTCTGACATAAAGAAGGTAAAACTAGTTGCCATTGAATTTACTGATTATGCTATTGTTTGGTGGGATCAGTTGTGCATCAACAAAAGGCGAAATGGAGATCGTGCCATTGACACTTGGGAGGCTATGAAGAGGGTAATGAGGCGACGGTTTGTACCATCTCATTATTATCGAGATCTATACCTTAAGTTGCAAGGTCTTCCTCAAGGTTACAAGAGTGTTGATGAGTATTACAAGGAGATGGAGATGGCTATGATTAGAGCCAATGTGGAAGAGGATCGGGAGGCAACAATGGCAAGATTTTTGAATGGGTTGAATCGAGAGATTGCTAATCCAATTGAGCTACATCATTATGTGGAATTGGAAGATTTGGTGCATATGGCAATCAAAGTTGAGAGGCAGCTCAAGAAGGGTAGTACAAGTTCAAAGCCAAGACCGAGCCCACACAATCCAAGTACAACACCTTGGAGGTCGAACTATCCAAAGAAAGAAGACCAACCTACTTCATCCTTTACACCAAAACTAGCCACAACAGCCACGACCCCTCAAGGTAAAACAGCCCCTACTTCGTCCCGTTCTAGTGAGATAAAGTGTTTCAAATGTTAGGGGCGAGGACACATAGCTAGCCAATGTCCAAACAAGCGAGTTATGGTAATTCGGGATAATGGGGAGATAGATTCCGAAGAGGAAGATGATCTTGATGACATGCCACCATTGGAGGACGCTTCTATGGTTGGTGAGGAGTTTGGGGCAGAATCTGGTGAGATGCTTGCACTAGTCACACGACGAGCCTTAAATTTGCAAGCAAAAGAAGAGGAAGAAGAGGTGCAGCGGGAGAACATCTTTCACACTCGTTGTCATGTGAAAGGCAAGGTATGTAGTGTGATTATTGATGGAGGTAGTTGTACTAACGTTGCTAGTTCTTCCATGGTTGAGAAGCTGGGGCTCCCAACGCTTAAACATCCTCGTCCATACAAGTTGCAGTGGTTGAATGATAGTGGTGAAGTGAGGGTTACAAAACAGGTTATGGTATCATTTCGAATTGGCAAATATGAGGATGAGGTATTGTGCGATGTGGTTCCAATGCAAGCTGGACACCTCCTTCTAGGAAGGCCTTGGCTATTTGATCGGCGAGTCCAGCATGATGGCTTCACCAACAAGTACTCATTCACGTTCCGTCAACGAACAATCACTCTAGCTCCATTGACGCCAAAGCAAGTATATGAAGACCAAGTGAGGTTGCAAAAATTGAGTGATAAAAAAAAATTGAGTGAGCAAAAGAAGGAGAGTGAAAAGATGAATGAGAGTGAGAAAAAAGAGAGACAAAGAGAGAAAAGGGTCGAATCAAGTGAGAGATAAAAGAAAGAGAAGACTTCGATCAATGAGGGAAAATTAGAGAGAAAAAAAAATAATTTTTATGCAAAAAAAAAAAAGTGAGGTTAAGCGAGCATTGCGTACAAAACAGCCAAAGAATTTACTCATGTACAAGGAGGCTCTTTTAAACACTAACCAACTTGATGCTAACAAGGGTCGTCACAAGCAGGTTTTTGATCCCGGTGATTGGGTATGGTTACACATGAGGAAAGAGCGATTCCCAGCACAAAGACGTTCCAAATTGCTACCTCGAGGAGATGGGTCGTTTCAAGTGCTAGAAAGGATCAATGACAATGCCTATAGACTCGATTTACCAGGTGAGTATACTGTTAGTGCTACTTTTAATGTTTCTGATTTGAGTCCTTTTGATGCAGGTGACGATTTGAGGTCAAATCTTTCTCAAGAGGGGGGGAATGATGAGGACACCAAGACTAAAGATCCAAGTCAAGTTCCAGTTGATTCAAGTCAAGAGGGGGGGAATGATGAGGACACCAGTTTAGGAGCTTGATCAATATTTAGCTTCTTGTAATGAGTCTTATTGGATTTTGGCATCTTGTATTTTTATTTTAACAGTCACTTAATCACGTTTTATTTAGTCTTTGTTTTTATCTTGTGAAAAGTCAAACACTTGACTTGTGTGAGTCCAATAGTCTTTTTTTTGTAATGTTCGGTTTTCATTAGGAAGACAAAGGGCTTGTCTTTGATGTAATTTTCGGCTATATTAGGCCTTGTAAACGTTTAGGAAAGGCAGATTATGATGAAATGAAATTTGTGAGTTTTTCTTCTTGAGTTCTTGAAGAAACTATTAGAACTTATCAAGGGGTTCCTTGTGGCGTTCAACATGACTTATCAAACGGATTCCCATCCCCGTTTGTGGCGTCTTCCTCATACCAAGGTTCATGCTTGGCTAAGCATTGGGTCGCGGTTCTTCATTCCAATTTCGTGTGTTCTTGGTGGCTGCCATATTTGGTGTCGGGTTTCATCACAATCGTTGGTGTGGTTCGTATCACTTGGTGTTGTACTAGCGCAAGAGTCTAATGTTGTTATTTCTAGTAGTGTTGTTGTTAAGGTTAAGGATAGCGATATTATAGAGAAGAGAATAATGAAGTCTGGAGTAGCTTTGAAATCTCCATTCCAGCAAGATTTTGTATCTTCTGGTTCTGCATCTGGTGAAGAAGGTGGAGCATTTCAGAAGGTGACTTATGTTGAAGGGTTGTTTCTACTAGATGACAACATTGGAGAGGTTCCTAATGAGGAGCATGAGAAGGAATTTGATCTTTGACTTCTCGATGGTTGAAATAAAAGGGCGAAGTATGTTATTAGTATTATTAGTATATATATATTGATACTGTTCTTTTTATTTTTAATATGTTTTTCATTTTATTCCATGAAAATTAATGTTTATTTTAAGGGTAAGAATACATTTAAACCTGCCTTTAAGTTTGAAGTTAATGTAGTGAATGATAAGATGTGGTTCCACATACTTACTCATTGTGGAGAATGTCTAACATACTCTGTGAGTTTTTTTTTTTTTTTGCTTATCTATAATTTTGTATTTTTACTAATGTTGGTATGGTGTTGCGCTAATGTTGCTATTATGTAGTTTATGACAATCATTTTTGTTATTGTTTCATGTTGATTTCAGCATATTGATGTCATATTCTATTACTTAAGGAAGAAGGGGAAGTATTCAACTTCCCCTAAAGTGAACTTCACTACAACACATTGTTTTTTAGTGATAGCATATCTTCTCTTTATGAGAAATTTCTACAGAAGAATCGGGATGCATTAGTTCTTAACTTTAGGCATTCAGTTGCTCAATTTATAAAGGGTAAAAAGCTTATGTGTGGTACACCATGGGTTGAGTGTGACCATATTTTTTCCCCAATCGATGTGAGGAATGAGAGTCATTGGAATCTAGGGCGTTTGAATATAAAGAAAGAATTATTTACATGTATATAACTCATTCAAGTCTAGGCACTATGAAGCTGCATCTATGGTAACTATGGAGCCATATTCTGTCATGCTGCCGTTATTTTTTGAGTTGCTGAATTTGTACAATATTAGAAAGGACCCTAGTGCAATTTCTATTGATTACAAGGCTCCTTTTGTTGTTAGTGTTGATGGATCGCCTCAACAAGAGGACAACTAAGTAATTGTTAGGAAAACTTATACAGGATCTTTATTTATTTTCATGTAAATCTAATATTAAATAAATTAATACGAGATAACCTAGAACATGTTTCTAAAATTGAATTCAAAGAGAAACAATGATTAGAATACTTACAGTATACACATCGGAAAGAATAAGTCATTCCTTCAGTTTCTCTAACCCTTGAATCCTTTCTATCGCAGAGTATTATCAAGAAACTGAACTGTTCGTCTAATTTCTTCACAGTCTTCCAATGTATCCTTAGAATCATCTAGACTAGTGTGGGCAATTCTTAACACATGAGATAGATACAGAGAGAAGAAGAGAAAATAATCAAAGAGGCTTAGAAAATGACTTGTGTTAGAGAGAATCTAAAACTATCAGAAAACCAGTGATTAAACTTATCTTTTGACTTCTCTCTAAGCACTCCTTTTATAGACTCAATTTGGACATTTAATTTAATTAAAAAATCAATAAAACAATAGCTAATTAGAAGCCCTAGGTCGAAATTATCATGGGCTTTAGGCTCGTGAAATTTCTCATTTAATTATAAGCCCATCGGACTTAAAATCAAGGCATGTATTATTTTCTATTGATTTAATTAATTAAATAATTATTTAAATCCTTTATCAAATTAATTATTTATAATTTGAACATTGATTTAAACTTATTTATTAATTTAGATACCAATTTATCTTAATTAATAAATCTGCCATAATTTCTCTTTTCTTCTCAAAAATACATAACTCTGTGAAACTATCAAAAATTGACCTGGTCAACTTTTATAATTCTAATTGATAATTAAATCAATTAATTCAGACTATCTAGATGATTTTATCCAAGGTACAATGGGGACCATGGGCCTATGAAATTAAGATCCAATAAGTAATCATAAATCTAACAAATAAATTCAGTAACTTATTAATTCCTCGTGACTCCACTATAGACTCGGAATCACACTCTTGAATTCATAGAATGCTCTATAACAAATATAGATACGTTATTAATTATCCATTGTTACAACCATAATTGTCACTTAATCCTCTATAGACGATCTACAATGAGATAGGACTAAAATACGGTTTTACCCCTCATTGTATTTTATCCATAAAACACTTAGTTCCTTGTAAATGATATTTCAGTAAACTAATTTAATTATTGAAATGAGATATCTATCTTTTAACTCCTTGAACCAAACTAAAAGGAAACCATCGTTTCACTTCTTCATCAGAAGCTATAAATGTTCATATCTATGATTAACACTCCCACTCAATTATACTACCGAGTTCCCAAGATGTAAGTATAGGCTAGTCCGTAGGGTAAGCTGGTAACGAACAAGTCAAAGAAATCAAATAATACTAACCACTCAGAATTGAGATTGAATTGACCTATGGTCAACTATATGATATGACTAGAATAGATAATAATGATATGTTTACTTATCTTATCAACTGTCAATATCGTTCATGTCCAATGTAACAAATACATCTGATCTTATCTACTTTGCTAATGTTCTGGAAAGAACATAATACTGTGATGTGTAAGTAGATCATATCGTAGATTAGTAAGTCAGTGTAAATCATGTGCACTGACTAATCTTAGGACTAACTTATTTTGAACATATAATCATATTTATATTCCACTGTGATTACGTCACTATAAATACGATTAGCTATATGCTCGGGATTTAATAGAAGTTTATATTAAATAAATAATCATGAAAATAAAACATGTGAGCAAAGTGATTGACCAAGTCAAAAAAATGATTTCTATTCTTTTATTGATAATAAAATGAGATTACAAAGAATTTGGGTTTTAATTAGGGCATAAAACCCCAACAGTAATGTCCTGTGTTTTTTTTTAATTGTTCTATTTAATATTTTTAATGATTGTTTACATTTTACCAATCCATAAAATAGTGTCGTTTTGCAGTGATTGTGAGATTTTTGTTGCATCATTTGCTGAGTATTTTTCTGATTGCAAGGAAATTCCATCAAGTGATTTTTCAGTTGAAGATCACCGTTCTAGATTGGCTGTTCTTTTTTATTCTTATGGAAAAATGAAGCAGATAAAGAATGTTGCTAGTCAACCTGAACTTCGAAAGAAGTCTCCTAAAAAAATTAGTAAAAAGTTTGAAGAAAGTTACATTTGAAGGATTCATGATTGTGTTTTTGTTGTCAGCAACATTAGAACAATGCTTTAGCAACAAAAGAATAACCTCAAACAGTGTGTTTTTTTTTATGTAATTTCAGTTTTCTAGATACTAGTCTAGTTTCTTGGTTTATTTTGGTAACAGTTATCTTGTTGGACCTATTTCATTTTCAATATATTTCCAAACAATCCTCTTTCTATTTTTTCCATTGCTGTTTGTTTGACTATTACAACTATATAACAACAAGACAACAACAACCTCATAATATAAGCTATTATGTTTTAAAATTAATGTTTAAAAACAATAACTAGTCATCAATAATTATCGCTTAATATCAGTATGATGCATACATCCCAAAATCTATAAAGACAATAAAAAAAAAACATTTCATTGTAAAACAAGGGAGCAACAAGAATTAAGGAATTTCCTTCCAATGTTTAAGTTTATAAAATCAAAAATTTGAAACCAATGTTATTTATTTAGGTGATTTGATAAACTAGTATCTTTTCTTGTGTTTCTGTGTTGTTATTCTCGACTTCTTCGTGGTCGGGTTTGACGTGTCTTCCTATTATGAACTCTTTGTCCACACTTGCTGCACTTGTTCTTCTTTTTAGTTTCCCAAGCAGATATAATTCTTTTTTTCTTTGGTCTTCCATCTTTCATTCTTTCAAATGGAGGCAACACTATGATGTCTTTGAAAAAGTCTTGTAATTCCAAATCTCGTTGTTTCCCTACTAGAGACACAGTTGCACCATATGTTTCTAGCCATACTTTTGTTGTGTAGTAATGTGAACAGCAATTGTAGGGGTCTATGTTCATCTCCTTCATCACAGCAAGAGCATGACCATAGGGCATTTCATCCTTCTGAAATCTATTGCAAGTACAAATTTGTTCTTTGAGATTTACAATCCATGACTTATCTTCTTTGAATACCTCAAATAGATATTTATTTGTTGGCTTTACCTGTATTATATGTTGAATAGGCACGATAGCAACATTATAGCAACACAATAGCAACAATACTTACTGGCGGAAATAATTGAAAAAAAAACTAAAAAATTGAGCAATCTTACTATTAATCTCAAAGAGTATACAAAGTTTTTGGTGAGTGCTTGTTCTGCAACTGGTGTAAATTTTGTCATTGTTTTTAAAGCTAGTTTCCTATTAGTGTATGTCCAATCTTGGAGTAATCCACGCAAATACTCCAAAA
The DNA here is from genome assembly GCF_963169125.1 of Humulus lupulus. Classification (NCBI taxonomy): domain Eukaryota; kingdom Viridiplantae; phylum Streptophyta; class Magnoliopsida; order Rosales; family Cannabaceae; genus Humulus; species Humulus lupulus. The sequence goes on from NC_084799.1 coordinate 159,314,906, forward strand.
GTGTTGTTACATGAACCTCTCTAGCTGCCACGATGGTTGAGTTAAGTGACTCAACAATATTGGAAGTTATTACTGAGTACCTTTTGTTTTTGGAGTAGAATCTTGACCATTTATGATATCCAATTTTTTGCAAATAAGGCCTTATTCACTTATCCAAGCTTTCAAGCTCCTTCATATGGTATTCGAATTTCTTTATGTGTACGTTGTTGCTGCACCAAAGAAAGGTACATTGTATTCCTTTGCATGTTTCTTGTAGGATGTTTTCAGGTTGCTTAACAGGTAGAAGATGCAGTAGCCATATGTTATTTATGGGAAAACTTTGTTTGTTGCTTTCATGTTGATATAATATTATACACTGGTCTTCTCTAACTCCATAGGTTTCTCTTAATTTTGTGAAAAATCACTCCCATGACTTGTTATTCTCATAATTCGCTATACAAAAAGAAAGTGCGAAGATTTTACCTCCTGCATTCTGTGTACTAGCAGAGAGCAACGTTCTTCCATATGAAGACTTCAAGAAAGTGCCATCAACAACTATTATAGGTTTGCATTTTGCCCAACCTCTCAAAGATGGATTCAAGGCCATGAATAGAAACGACAAACTATCATTTTCTCCTTTTTTGATGTCGAATATAGTTCCAAGGTTAGTTTTTTGTAGCATGTACAAGTAACTCGATATGAGGCTATAAGATTCCTTTGCTTTTCCTCGTAATTCTTTGAGTACGTGCTCCTTACTTCTCCATTCTTTCATATAATTCATCTTTATATCGTATCTATCATTCAAGTCACCTCTGATGTCTAGTGGAGTGCATGTTGTTTTTAGGTTGAAGAACTTTGGCTTTATGTAGTTGCCTATTAATGTTTTATGATGATGAATGCTTGTGTTGTTCCATTCCTTGATGCTCTTATGGACCACTTGTAGTTTTTGTTCAAACAAATAATGTTGTATTTTCTATAGCATGATTTCAACACTTTGTATTGGAAGTGGTTTGTTCTTGCAAAGTAGCTAAGAGCGCTTTTAATTTTTGCCTTATCTTTGTAGATCTTGCTAATTTCAATTTCGAGGTGGCGGGGTTTGTGATTATGAGTGAATCTATAGTGTCAAGCGGATGGTCCTTATTCTTGTTGTTCTCTAGTTGTTCCAACATTTCTGCAGTGACTAACTTTGCATAGTCAATGAAGTAAAATATTTCATTTATTTCTTCTGTGATTTCACATTCTTGTTGCTCTATTGTTGATTTTGGTATTCGTGGTCCATTCTCAATCATCGCCAATTCTATTGTTATTGTTGGCTCTTTATATGCATAGAATGGAATTGAATTTGATGTTGTTGCCATGTTGTCTACTTTGTTCACACATAATGGATATCTTGTGAAGTCAGACTCATTCATTTTCAGCTAAAAATAGAAAAGGAGACTTGCATCATCCACTATTTTGAGGGGTGGGTAGCCTTCCTTCACTTGATACTGTAGTTGCATGTGTGTTGTTGTAGGGTTGCAACGTAATTGCAGCAACAATGTATGCACAAGTTCTTCATATTTGCAATTTCTCGGTATCAATTCTCCACTAGGTTGAAAATCAACGTAATTCTTGTTGTCATCCCATTTTTCATTGCTCTTAATCAAGATTGGTAGTGAATCCATTTGCTAAAATGCTAAATAGCAGGGTTACTATGTGCCGCAACTCGCAAACGACTCTCAAATAACATAAGAGCAACAAATAATAAATACAGTTTAAATTCTTCAGTCAGGTTGTTAGAAAAATATCAAATTTATTTTTTCAATATAATTGGATGAATAATAAAGAGAATCTATATGAAAAATACATACCTTATTGTAATGTTTTATTGAGATTAATTGTTAGAGCAACTATTTTCCAACAATTTCTTCTTTGATCTGAATTTTTTTACAAAATTGAAACACATATTATGAGATTATTCATGTAATTTTGATGAATTAATTTTTCCATTTTTTTTTTTTGGTTTTTTGGTTGCTTACTTTGTAGTTGTCTTGATTTTCCCAGAAATTGAATGTGTCTAGCCATTTTCAACATTGCTGCTGTTGTCTTTTGGTTGGAAATGTTTATGCCCAAAATGAAACAGTACGTCATTGTTGTTATTGGTTTCTCAGATCGGGATCGGGTTGTACATATGGTTTTGTTTTCTGGTCGAGATTTGTCGTTGTTGTAGTTGGGTGTTATTTCAAATCGAAATCTTCTATAGTATTGTTGTTGTTTGAGGGCGAGTTTGGTTGTTGTTTGGAATCGAAATCGCCGTGGTTTCATGAGAGAGGTTTTGGTTGCATTTTCGCTATTGTTTGAGGTGGAGTTTAGATGTTCTTTCAGCCGGAAGTTGTCGTGGGTAATGCCTGACAAAGGGTCGGGTTGCCGCCTACAAGAGAGAGAGATGAAGTAGTATTTGTGTACTTTTGAAATTTTGTTCCGTACAAACATACAAAATTTTGTGCTACAGTAAAATTGTTATTTTTTTATTATTTTTGGTTGTTACATAAAAAAAATCTCTTTTATAAATTGATATAAATTTCCTAATTAAATATTAAACAATAAAAAAGAATTATTTAGCACCTCCAAAACGTATAATGTATTACTTATATATATATATTAAGTCATTTTTCATTTTTACTAACGATTTTAGTTCTAATAAGATCATTTTTTAAAAAATTTAAATTCTATATGTATATATATATATATATATTGTTCTTATTTTTGAGTTAAAATAAAAATTAAAAATTTTGAATGGATTTTTTTATTCTTAATTTTTTTCATTGAAAATGTCAAAAAAAAAAATTAATTTTTTAAACAATAAATATTTATAAAGGTAGAATTTATTTTAATTTACTAATAGGAGCAATTTTATATTAAACTTTTTTCATAGTGTGGGAAAAAAATTAAAAAAAATGAGTAGCTACATTTACACCTCATAAATATATGTATACATTTCATTCTATGAAATAATAATTATATTTATTTATAGGAATATTTACGGAAAAAATATTTGACTTGTACTAAAAGTTATACTTAAGTACCCAAATTTATTTTTTGATGGCAAAAGTACCCAAGATCAACCTTGAGTTGCACCATAGGTACTTGCTAATAACTATATTAGGTTTGAATAATACACTTGATTTTATTACCAAAATAATTAAATAAAAATAAAGTTATAATCTTTCATTCCAATTAAAAACTGAGGGTATTAATATATAGACCTCAAATTTTATAAATAGAATTTATTTTTGAACATTAGGGGAGGGGATACCAACTCTGAACTTCAGACTTTCTTTTTGTTAGGAGATATATATTACCATTTGGCTATATACATGTGACCATAATTGAATTAAAATTTAAAATAGTATATTTTAGTCATTTTATGTAAAGAAAAACATACAATAATATTGTTTAACAAAAAAGTAATACGTTGATATATACTAGAAACCAGCAACGTGTAATATGCACGTTTGTTTAGTGTTATTTAATAGAATTTATTAATTATTTTTATTAAATTTATATGAATGTCATATAAATTTTGAAATAAATATCCTATGTTAATTAAATAATTTATTTATTTTTGTTTAAGTTTATATTTGTTCTAGTTTTTGAATTTGGGAGTGACAACAAGAGATTATACATTATATGTTTAATGTAATATTAAATATTATACGTAGATTTTAAATTCAAGTTTCTTGCTAGTTTTTTTTTTTAAAAAAAAAACAATTTGTTGCTAATTTACAATAAATTACATTATATGTTTAATATGATATTATTCTAATAAGTGAGTTTAAGTTTAATTAAGTTTTATTTAAGTTATAAAACATATGATTTTATTATTTTTAAATAATTATCATTGTAAAATATCTCAAAATATTATATTTTAATTTGTTTAATTATTTATTATTTTTAAATAATTATCATTGTAAAATATCTCAAAAATATCATATTTTAATTTATTTAATTATTTATTTTATTTTATTTAAGTTTAAGTATTTACAAACTATCGTTAAATATAAGAATATTCTGTTAAAGTTGACATTAAAAAAATAAAAAACCGTTAAAACCAAGAATTTTCGTTATCTACACACTTATTATATAGAAGAGATATATACTAGGTCACTACAATAAAAAAGGCAATTTGCATCAATTTATAACTGCCACAATTTAGTTTTTGCGTCAGTTTAATATGTGAAGCAATTGCCCATGACGCAAACCAGACTAGCATTTGCGTTAGTTGGGCACTGTCATAAATTTGTGACAGTGCCCTACTGACGCAAATGCCTGACGTTTGCGTCAATGGGGCACTACCACAAATGCCAGATTTGTGACAATGCCCAACTGACGCAAACGCCAGGAGTTTGTGTCAGTGGGCCACTGCCACAAATGTTAAAAACGGGTATTTTTTGCGTTAGTTGGGAACTGTCACATAAAGTATTAACCAGGGAAATTGCAAATGTTTATGCCAATTTCCCTGGCCTATTTTGATTAAAAAAAACAGCAGAAGAAACAAAAAAAAACAGCAGCAGAAACAAAAAAAATAGCAACAAAAACAAAAAAACAACTGTATAAATATTTTAAAACATTTATCTAAAGTCAACTTTTATGATCAAATCTATAAAAGTAATTCAGATTTCAATGTTAATCTATGTATATAGGTAGTCTTGTGTTCTAAATTTCTAAGTATTAAACCTCATTTTACTAAAATTTCCTCACCAACTTGCTCATTTGCTAAGCAAGACACGCCAAAACTGATTCAGCCCACTCATCCCGTACCTCGTTGATTTCGTCAGCTGAATATGGTGCCGTATTCGTAAACTAATTAGAAAATATTAAAAATAATAAGTTAGAAATCATCCAAATAAAATCATGAACGATAGTTTAAATTAAAATTAAAAGGTAAAACAATACCTCATTTTTCAAGTAGGCCTTTGGTCTAGGCTGTGAAATCAACTCTCTAGCAAACTTCATAATGTGAAAGCCGCACTCGGTTGGCTCAGTTTGGTTTCGATGCTATTACAACATAGTTATACAAATTTAAGTATTATATTTAGAAAGTGATTATAATAAAAATATGTCAAAAACTTTAATACGATAAGTAATATAATTTACATACCTTAGGAACACAAACTTTAAGATTGATTGACTCTTTTTGTCTTCGGTGAGTATCATATAGATCCAATGCCCTGCACAAAATATTAATATTTACCCAATTATGAGTTTGAAATTAAATTATAAATTAATTAAGTAATATGTATAACTTACATGATAATTATCTCCTTGATTTCTGTGCGAAAATATGAGTTTACAGGATCCAAAAAAGCTACCGAATGACTATGTGGCTGAATAAATATTAACATCCAATGATAGCTACAATAAAAAAAACTTGCATAAGATATTTATCAATAAACAAAATGTATAAGTATAAAATTAAATTGACTTACTTGTTGTTTCAAGGACAAATTAGAAACTGTGTCTCTAGCTCCATCTATAGAAACCAATCGAAAAGACTTTTAGCACGTATTTCATTGGTTCCTGCATTAGTGGACACTAAAGCAGGATGCATGAAAGTGTACATGTGGTTCAACCCCTTAGTTTGCACTAAATCATCGAGCACGCTACATTTAATTGAAAAAGTCAATAAACTATTAAATTTCAAGTTACACTAAATAAACTAAAAGTTTATAAACACCATTGTACCTCATATATAATGCTAGTTCAGTCTGTCCGATCATCTCATAGTTGGAAAAGTGGAGGATCTCATATTTCCCTAACATAGCAGTAGTTTGGAATCCAAATACCCTTTCTACAATTGGAATTTCTACCACGTGGTCAGCTTTCCATTTATCAGTAAACTTCACCAAACACTTAACAATTCTTGGCATAGGCACTTCTGTAGGCTCCTGTGTCAATGCCTCTATTCTTTTCTTTGATTGTCTTGGCTGTTGAGTAGAGGGCCCAAGTGGCTCTTTCGTTTGTTGATTAGTAAGGACCCAATGTTGTGGCCATCCAACATCGTACCCGACTGCTTGTCCAACCAATGTATAACCTTCCATTGTAAGCAGATATGGTAAACTAGCGTTCTCTTTAATGGCTACCTCAATTCTCACACGATAATTTCCAGGAGGCAGTTGAACGCTATGTATTTCTGTGCAACAGGTACTTAAAAGTTTCCCCTCTGTAACTATATTTTGTGTCGAACCAAGACACAACTTACAATTAATCTGTTACATTCCTATTAATCTGTTAGACTTTTCGATAAACTAGTTTTTTTACTAGGTCAAATATATGCAATAATGAATTAATAAGAAACTATTACCTCATCAGGAAAATTTGACTGCGGTGGTGGGGGAGCACATGGTGTCTGTGTCTGTGGTGGATGAGCATATGGTGGCTGTGAGGGTGGTCGGTGAGCATATGATGTCCATGTCGGTGGTGGCGGAGCATATTGTGCCTGCGTCATCGGTGGTGGAAGGGCATATGGTTCGTGTGGCATGTTTGAGGCTCCTCCTACACCCGAACCAGATGCATTTGATGATCCAAACACACCGCTCTGTTGAGATGCAATATACGACATCACCTGGTTTAACTTTTCCTCCTGTTGACGTGACCTTTCTTCATATTGAGGCCATTTCTCTTCAAAGTTTTTATAACGAGCATCTTCCACATCTTTTTGTTTGTGACTTTTTGTTCTTGGTGGTGGGACATGAAAAAATTGACGGGGAGCGACATGTGCACCGACCCCCCTAACACGTCCCCCATGCTGTGGAGTGCCTAATGCCATTGTTAGTATATCGTTTGAACCCTCCTCCACCAACTCACCTTCTGCTACTTTTTGCCTGTATTCCGCCTATATACATTGTAAATAATTCAATTAGAATTTAACACACACATTAATCATTAAAATTATTTCAAAAAATCGAAGAACACTTACAATCTTCTTCACCACCTCTCGAGCTTCTTCACCAATAACTTCTCCTTTCTTATTCATCCGTGCCCGTGTCCACATTTCAGCTCTGTCATATTCCGTTAACTCATGACCTAATTCGTCTTCCATTTGTTGCTCTACCAGTGCATAACCGCCACGCCCTGAGTGATGTGGATACTTGTTCTGAGACCGAGCATCTTTTTTTTGTTTTCTCATCTCTTCCCAATCTAGAGTTAGTCTTTTTGCAACAAATTTTTTCCAATCTTCAGGGTTGTAATATTCGATGTACTCTAGTGGCGGATTGGCAAGAAGCTCAGGAGCTACATTCTTATATACGTAAATAAGATCTTTTGTTAGTCTTGTTTTCCAATTTCTCCATGTTTTTCCTGCCTCTTTTAGTACATCTGTTTTAGTAGAATTTGGAAGTTTGAACGTAGTCTGCACAAACGAACCCAAAAATATTAAAAAAATTTCAATATATTAATTTGTTAGGATAAATTTAATAGTTAATACCATAACTTACCTGTATTTGACCCCATAAAGTCTCCTTTTTATCCTTCGGCATTTGTTTCCAATTGTCGATATCTAAAGGAAGGATTGTGCGTGATAGAAGACCGATGGTGTTGTTCATCTTGATCCCCCCTTTTCCCATCGCTAGACCAAAACGATTGTACTCGACCTCATAATTGCGCCCCTCACTTCTTGCTTTGAATACATCACTGCAAGTCGATTTTCCCCTATACTTCTTATCTTGTGTATTTGTTGGAGTGGTAGCATTAATCCCCTCCAGACCATTACCATCATCATCAACAAACGGATCACCCTTATCAACATGTGATGGATCCATAATCAATAAATCTGCAATTAAGTAAACAAAAATATTATCTAGTATAAACTTCAAAAAATACATAAAAACAAAATCAAAAAATTAATATATATATATACCTTTAATTATCTACCCACAACCCTTCACTATTCTCGCGTATATAGTCATCATCATTATCAATGGTGATATCAATAGGCGATGAAGCAATGGTAAATGTTTATTGTTCAAGTATAATGTCATCGCTCCCAGGCTCTTTGATCAGATAATCTTTCGGTTGACTTGTTAGAACAATTGACCATCGAGCATCTATTGGATCACTCACATAAAACACTTGCTTGGCTTGTGACGCCATTATAAAGCGGTCAGATTTATCTCCTATTTGGTTTAAGTCCACTAGTGTGATTCCTAAGTCATCTGTTTTGACCCCATTATCACTTTTCACCCAATCACACAAGAAGACAAGAATTCGAATAGTCACATAATCTAGTTCCCAAAATTCTTTGATCACCCCATAAAATGTCATATCACAATTTATGGGATTTTTATCTTTGGAACTAGATATTTGAAAAGTTTGGGCAATAATAGTAACACCACTATTTTGTGTCTTTCTAATATTATCACGTTCCATGGTGTTGAATTGAATACCATGAATATAATAGGATTGATACTTAATTACACTCATTGAAGGACCTCGTGCTATCCATTTTAGTATTTCAGACACTTTGTTTGTGGTGTTATTCAGAACCTAGAATACAATAAAATTAAACAAAGTATATTAAATTCTAACAAGCTAACATACGTAAATAACACTCAAACAAGAACAACACAAGTATTTTACCTCATTCTCGAACCAAGTGCTGAAATTACGATAATGTTCATCTTGTACCCATTTTTTATTCCGAGACTTATTGGGATAAGTAGTCTTGATCCAATTGAAATGTTCTCTTCAAGAAAAATTATTTATATTATTGTCAATATAATGAAAGAGAAAAATAAGATTGATCATGCATATGTATTAGAACTTACTCGATGTATGGTTGAACATCATCAATATTTTATAAGACTAGGTGATGTGTTTTATCTCTATCGGATTTATTTACTTCAGAAACAACACCACCTCTACCACCTTTACTTATTTCAAACTCATTTTTAGAAAAACATAGTCCAATGCTCGCAACACCTGATAAGTATTCTAAGCAGAACTCCATTGCTTCTTCAACGATGTAGGATTCAACTATGCAACCCTCAGGTCTACTTCTATTTCTAACATAACCTTTTAAAACCTTCATATACCGTTCAAATGGGTACATCCATCTCAAGTATACTGGTCCACACAATTTTACTTCTCTCACCAAATGAACTATTAAATGAACCATTATGTCAAAAAATGAAGGTGGGAAATACTGCTCCAACTCACACATAGTTATCACAATATTTGTTTGAAAATTTTCCAACTTCGACCCATCTATCACTTTACAACAAATAGATTTAAAGAAAAAACATAGTTTGGTAATTGCGTATCGAACTTTTTTGGGTAGCACAGAACGGATATCTACCTGTAGAAGATGTTCAAGTAGTGTATGATGGTCATGAGACTTCATTCCAACTAAATTCAAAATTTTCATATCTACCAGAGAAGAAATATTTGAAGAATAACCTTCCGGTACTTTCACATTTGACAATGAATGACATACAATTCGTTTTTCTTCTTTAGACAGGGTATAATACGCAGGTGGTAAATAGGTTCGTCTCTCACCAACCTCTGGTTGTAATTTACTGCGTATTCCCATTACTTTTAAATCCAATCGAGCTTTGATTCCATCCTTACTCCGACCAGGAATATTCAACAATGTACTAATTAAGCTATCTGACATGTTTTTCTCAATGTGCATTACATCCAAATTGTGCCACAAAACCAAATGCTCCCAATACTCAAGCTAAAAAAAATAGATTTCTTCTTCCAACAACCTGTCGCACCATCTACAACCTCCTTTGTCTTTTCACGTCTAACATTTTTTCTCTTATTTGTAAAATGTCTAGGTTTTCCGAACTTGCATTGGACTTTGTTCAACTTTGTTAACATTTGTCCTCCAAGTAAAGGTGGTGGAGCCTTTCCAATTTCAGGTTTACCATTAAAGGTATCTGTCAAGCTTCGAAATTTATGTTTTTCGGATAAGAACTTTCGGTATCCAATATAACAAATCTTTCTAGAATGTTTTAAATATTCAAAATGAGTCTCTTCTTCACAAATGGGACATGCCTTGTACCCTTTCACACTAAATCCAGAAAGATTACTTAAGGCTGGAAAATCATTAATAGTCCACAACAACACTGCTTTAAGATTAAAATTTTCTTTCTTATAAGCATCATAAGCATTAACCCCCTCATACCACAATGTGCTCAAATCATCAATTAAAGGAGCTAGGTATACATCAATATCATTTCCAGGTTGTTTAGGACCAGATATCAACAAGGTTAACATGGTAAACTTCCTCTTCATACACAACCATGGCTGTAGATTATAGATGACTAGCATTACAGGCCAACAGCTATATTTACTACTAAGGGAATTGTGTAGATTAATTCCATTAGCAGAAAGACCCAAACGAATATTCCTCGGTTCATTCCCAAATTCCGGTCATTTAACATCTACTATTTTCCAAGCTGGCGAGTCAGCTGGATGTCTTAGCTTGCCATCCTTTACTCTATCTTTAGCATGCAAATTAAATTTTTAGCATGATCATCATTTTGGTACAACCTAACCAAACGAGGTATCGGTGGTAGATACCATAAAACCTTTGCAGGGACACCTTTTCTAACTGCATCTGATTTTTTTTTCTTTTGCCATCTAGACTTGCCACATGTCGAACATGCAATTGCATCAACAAATCTCTTTCGATATAAGATGCAATCGTTAGGACAAGCATGTATTTTTTCATATTGCATGCCTAACGAACGCAATGTCTTCGTCGCTTCATAAAATGAAGACCACATTTCATTACCTTCGGGTAATAATTCTCCTAAAAATGTTAACAACTCTGACATTCCCTTATCACTCCACCCATGTTTGGATTTTAAGTTATACAACCTAAGCAGTGCTGATAATTTAGTGAACCTTGTACAATTAGGGAAAATAGGTTTCTCAACATCTTCTAAGATTGACTGAAATTTAACTGGATCCACATGTGATTCATATTGTGCATTATCAATCATCTCTGCAATATCATCAACTTCGTAATCACCATCAAAATACTTATTATTCTTAGATGGTCCCTCATCAGTGGCTTTCATTCTTTCACCATGCAAAAACCATACTTTATAACTTTTGTCTATTCCATTCCTAAATAAGTGGTCTTTTATTTTAAAAATTGGCATCCTCGCAGCGTTACCACACTTAACACATGGACAATGAATACTATTAGGAGATTGAGTATTTTTTGCACAAAATTCCAAGAAAAACTCAACTCCATTCTTATATTTCATGGATAACATATCCGCTGACATCCAATCTCTATTCATTGTCAAACTTCACACAACAAAAAAAAACAAACAAACAAACAAAGCAACAAACATTAACAATTAAGTTCGTGGATTAATTAATTGACAAGTAAATAAATGAAACAATATGTCCAAAAAAAATTGGGGAGCATTTCCCCTATTTCTATCACATTTCCCAAATTTAAAATGTGCATTTATACAACACATGGTATACAAAAAAATATCCAACTAATCAATCAAACATGCATAATTCTCAAATTACTAAATCCTAAAAAAAATTGGCCAGCATTTCCCCTATTTCTATCATATTTCCCAAAATTTAAATAAACCTATTTTCATCACATAAACACAACAAACCAATTAATCAATCAAACATGCATAATTCTCAAATTACTAAATCTTACAAAAAATTGGGCAGCATTTCATCTATTTCTATCATATTTTCCAAATTTTAAATAAACCTATATTCATCACATAAATACAACAAATCAAGTGATCAATCAAACATACACAATTACAGCCTTATATCACCGTAGCACACAGTTCCAGATCCTATCTCCACTATTTTATAATTCGTACATGCTACTAAGTTCAATATATTAATTGTACATTAAGGTTTAAAATATTACCTCTAATATAAAATCCTCCAAAGCTTGATCTCACCAACAAAGTTGTCAACAAAATACCTACTCAAATATAACAATAAACGAAAAGATAATAAAAAAGTTAACAAAATATAAAGAAAAATATATTAAATATATATTGTAACTAAATAAACAATAAAGTGCTTAAAGAAAATAAATAATTTGTTATATGTACTCATTTGTTTACTTAAACCCGAAATAATTTTTTTTTTTTTTAAAAGTTAACAACTCACATAAATAAAAATTGACTATAAATATCCTAACTAAATCAATAATAAAATATAACTTAAAAAAACAAACAATTTTAATATATACCTATTTAACCAATTAAACCCAAAATTTAAAAATAATTTAAAAAAGTTAACAAAATATAAACAAAAATTTACTAATAACAATCAAACTAAACAATTAATAAAACGAAACTTATACAAAATATATACATTAATATATATATATATACTCATTTACATAAGTAAATTCGAAATTTAATTAAATTTTTAAAAAAAGTTAATAAAAAATAAATAAATTATAATAAAAAATTCTAAAAAAATAAAATATTAAAATGCAAAGTTTAAACCTAAAAAAAATTCATAACCATTAATATAAAACTATCTAAAAATTAAAAATCCGAAATATAGTCAATTTATAAAAAAAAATCACAAAAATTAATTTAAATCATAAAAATTAATAAAATTACACTTGCTTGTGGTAATTGAGAAATGTGGGTTCTTGAAGTAGAAAACCCCAAAAAACCAATAAAGATTATGGGTTTTCAAACTATAATCTTCAAAAAAACAAAATCTATACAAAAAAAAATTAAAAAAAACTATATATAAGTTTCATAAACATATATAAATCATTACTTTGACATTAAAATTGAAAAAAAAGGCTAAAAACGTACCTAAATGAGTAAAAGTTCAGTTGGGCGCCGCTGGTTTGTGAAGGAAACAGTTCTTAATTTTTTTGAGTGAAATGGGGCTCGGCTGGGAACGATGAGGGTTTATTGAAAAGGAGGCCCACTGACGCCGTTAACGGCCCATTTGCGTCAGTCCCCACTGACGCAAACGGTCCCATTAAACAGCGTCAGTGTACGTTATGACGCAATTGGACCCTCATTTGTGGCAGTGTCCAACTGCCACAAATGTTAATTCATGGTCAATAGCGTCAGTCAACTACGTTGACTGACGCGTTTGACTGACACAATTGCCATTTTTTGTAGTTGTGGGTAAAAGAAACATGTGACACACATTTACTTAGTTTTATTTAGATTATATATTAATTTATTTTTATTATATTTTTTTATTATCATATAAATTTTTAAAAAAATAAACAATATCAAATATTATAAAAAAAATTACATAAACATATTAAAAAAGTAAACCAAAACATTGCCTATAGTATAAAATAATAAAACATGAGATCATTTTTATTTTAAAAAAATAAAATAAAAAACGGTTAAACCTAGAATCCGTTAGATGAACACTCTTATTTATAAAGATATGGTGTATTCTAGTTTTAAAATTAACTACTTTTTTCTTCTAATTTTCGTTTAAAAAAAACCTAAGAATTTCAATATGATAAAATATTAAAAAATTATAAATTAAAAATGTGAATTTAAAAAGTTTATTTGATCAAATTTTAATTTTTTAATTTAAACAATTTTAAAGCTAAGAAAAGTTATATATAAATATATATTATTTGTTGACGCTGTTTTTCGTCAACAGTGAAAAGGAGAGCACGTAAACAATAACTGATAATGGCCAATTAAAATATAACAACACAAACACACGATTTTTACGTGGTTCAGCAGTTAAATCTGCCTAGTCCACGAGTCTCTGTTATTAAACTCAAGATTATCTCTGAAAATTCTTAAGCATGAATTCTTCAGAGTTTTCTCTCAAGGTTCAGAATTTCGGTCCCTTACAATGGTGCATGACCTCTCTATTTATAGAGAAGGCTGCAGAATACTATCCCACATATTTTGGGTAGTTACTCTTTTTGTGTAAATAAAATAAATGGCTTTAAATGCCTATAATCAAATATAAAAGGAAACGTCCCCTGAAGACCAAGGGACGTATAACCGACCAAATAATATCCCACGATTCTAGGGGATTTACAGTAATAAATGAGGATTACATCTCGTATGGACAACACTTATAGATATTCAAGGTTTATATCATATATCTCCAAGGCCTTCGCTTCCCAGATTTCTCGTCATCTTTCGAACTAGAGACATCTCCCGAGGTCACATGGCTTTCGAGATTGTATGTGCGTCGAGCTCGGGACCCCTGATCCGAGGTCATCCCTGAGGATGGATGTGTCTCCGGAGCTACCTCTCGAGATCATGAACACTTTGAGGTCACCATATTCGAGGTCGTCTATGTCTTGCAGGCTCGATATTTAGTCCTGGAGCATACTCTAAACCTTACGAGTCCAATTGTTTGTGAATCCAACTTTCGAGGTCACATTTAACGTGGCTCGAAAACTGGGTACAACATCTTGCCCCCTCAAAAGTATTTGTTCGAATCCTAAGAGAAGGAAACTTTTGAACTACTTCCCTTGGGAACCATACCGTCATACGCTTTTTGAAAATGGACACGCGTCAGCCAGGTATTGCTCATTTTTGGTACTTGAGTACCTTGGAAACATGCCCACGATCATCCGTCTGCCACCTTTTCGGCGCCATCTTGTCATTGATCCCCATCTGTTGGATCTAGCAAGGATTTCATTCAACGCCCCTGATTAATCCCCCTTTTTCCATCTATATATACGAGACCCCATTCTTCATCTTCTTTTTTATCTTCGTTCACCAAAAGCAAGAAAAGAAGAAAAAACGAAACCAGAGACCATCCTATAAAGTTTCCATTCTGTGCATGTTTTCTCAGCCAAAGAAACAAAGAAACCCTGGTTTGTTCGAGTCCGTGAGTTCTTATTTGCAACCTCTTATTCAGTCAACGATCTCTCTGCAATGGCCATTATTGTGTAAGTATGCAATCTTTGTTTTCCATTTTGTTAGTTTTTGTTCATGCTGTTCTTGCTGTGTCTGTGTATGTACTAGTTTACATCCTTAGCATAATATGATAGGAGGTTTCTATCCGATAGGCTCTTGGCTTTTTTTTTTTTTTTAGACTCCCAACACAGAATTTACATCACTGGTTCATATCCAGTTTTGATGTTTGAGCAAGATTCCTGTTTTCTGGGTTTTAAAATTTTAAGAGACGTTTCTTGTACACCAAGATTTTGGGTAAAAAACACTGGCCTTGACAAATGCACGAAACCCAAGGCTGCCTTTTCTGGTTAACCGCCACTCTTTTTTCCCTTGATTTTCGGGATTTTCAAAAAATTATCCACTCTCCTTCCTTTCTAGTGGAACGCACATCCTGACTCTTTAATAAGGGCCTTAATATATAGCTTGTTTTGTTCCTAAACCCCGAGCTCGTAAATTCGAGCTCGCAACTCTTGCATGCATGGCCCTCACCATTTTTTCTTTCTCGCTAGATGTCACAGAATCTGGAAAGACGGTGGGGGTCGTTGCTGGCAATCCCTTACGAGCAAAAAACTCCGAGCCCAGAATCGCTGTTCGCCCGGAATCAACGTCGGATAAGGGAATACAAGCTTGCGCGCGAGCAGGAGGACATTCGAGCTCATTACCGCCGCCAGATAGACGAGGTCATAGAGGGGAAGAGGAGAGTTCTTTGGGAGGCCCTCTATCCGGAATCCAATTCAGGACCTAGGCTGATTCTGCTCGACCCTGCACTAAAGGTCACTGTCGCATACCATCCAGGAGAGCTCCAATTTTCACTAATGGGGGAACCTTCTTCCTCGCAACCGAGGAAAGAAATGTTTGAGGCCGAGCACTATTGGAGCTCGGTTACCACAACTAGTCAGATAACTGAAATCCTGGCTTTCCACGGCCTCAGCCTGTCAGGCTCCTTGAAGTGTCGAGCTTCAGCCGAGCATGAACGAAGTTGTTTCGCCCCTGGGGGCCATGACGCCAGGTTGAAGTACGCGGCGTGGAGCCAGGAACACATGAGGGCGGGAGCACTGTTGCCCTTGAAGTCTTTTTTCAAGGACTTCACGGATTTCGTTGGGTTGGCCCCATTCCAGCTCAACACCAATTCTTACAGGGTGCTGTCTGCCCTGAGGTCCTTATACCACGAGATGGGGTGGAAAGGACTTTCGCCTCAAGAGATTTTATATCTCTTTTGTCTGAAGAGTAACCCCTCCCGATCTCGGGGAGGGGATGGCTTTTATTATCTCTTAAGCTATCCCAAGGAGAAGAAGGTCTTTGAAGATCTTCCCAATCATCCGCCTGATTTCAAAAGAGCCTTCTTCTGGACAGACGGTTTGTCCCCGTCTCGACACTACTCGTTCAGGCGGATTCGTAAGTATTCTCGTTATCTTTATTTCTGTGCTCGAGATTTTAGCTCTTAGATCCGTACTTAGTAGAAATATGTCTTGTCTTTCAGCCAATTTTCAGTGTCCCACTCCTGACGAGACAATGAAGGAGCATAGAGAGACCCTGCTCCAACTCCCCCATGGCAAGAGGTCTCTCCTATACCTTTTACACGAGGATAGGCTCCGAAAGTGCGGACTTTTGGGGGAGGGCCAGTCCACCTTTGACTGGTCCAATAAAAAATATGAACACTGGGAGCAGGTGCCCCTGCCCACGGACGCCCTTCCTTCGAGGAGAGAAACGAGGCCTCCACTTCCAGTTCGCATAAGGAGTCCGCTGTCGGGGAATGAGGCTAATGACGAAGCCTCGAGCTCAGATTCGGATGAAGGTAAAGTCCTCCCTACCTCGAGAATGTGGTCCCCCACCTTACTAAAACATAAGCCCAATAGGTTAGTCTCATGCCCACAGGATAGATACCACTTCTACATATGGAGTTGGCTAGATGACTGTGTCCATAGGTTTGATAGTGGGCTCGAGAAATATGACACCATGTATACCACGGACGAGATGTGGAACGGGATAGCTGTTCAGTACGGCACCAACGATTATAGGGACCTTTCGAGGTTATCACCCACATATAGGGAAGGCACTCCCCCTGCCTCCTCTGAAGACGGGGGAATTTCATGGTCCCCAAGCTCGAGCTCAGGGGAGAGTTCCAGTTAGGTTTCTTCTATCATCACTTTATGTCTGTAATACTGAAACAACTTGTATGCTTCTCTTTTACTAACTCACTCTGTGTCGTGACTTGTGCAGGCAAGAAGGATTCCGACCTCGACAAAATCATTTATTATTATGGCTCATTTATTATTTTTTATTTGCTTAAAATATATTTACCTTATTTAGATGGCTTTAAAACTAATAGTGATAGAAAACAATAAAAAAAAGTGTTAAATCTAACCAAAAACAACAATTTCTGTTAAACTTACTTTTATAATATATGTAACGGGTCGCCAACGGGAATGACAACAATTTCCCAAAGAAGAACCCGCCAAAGCCGCCAACAGGTCTAAACCCAATAGCAACGACAAAGGCAACGGAAAAAATGGTGGAAAGCGGGCGAGTGGCGAACCCTCGGCTTCCGAGAGTAAGCGCCCCAAAAATAATCGGTATGAACCGAAATTCAACAATTACACCGCCCTTGTTGAAAGCCGAGGCGAGGTTTTCCATGCAACCAGCTCGAGCGTGCCCTACAGACGACCCGCGCCCATAAGAAAAGATATCTCCAAGAAAGATTCAATAAAGTTCTGTCGTTACCATAACGACTACGGGCACGACACCTATGAGTGTAACCAGCTGAAGGATGAGATCGAGTTCCTGATAAGACAGGGACACTTAAGAAGATATGTACGAGCCACAGGAGGTTCTCAGCGAGAGGCTCAAGGTGGCAACGAGTTGGCGCCTGCACGCGAGCGCTCGCCACCTTTGCAGCCAGCTCCCATGGCAGGTACCCTACTCACCATCTGCGGAGGCCCACATCTTGCAGGAGATAGTGGAAAAGTGAGGGAACAATATGCTCGGACCCTACGCCATGACCAGTACATCGAGATGGTGAGTGTTGAGGTTCGTGCACCCAAAAAGGCTCGAACAGAGGAGGAACTGATCGCCTTCTCTGACGACGACGCCCAACATGTGCGATTCCCACACTTTGATCCGCTGGTCGTAGATGTCCAAATTGCAAATATGATGGTAAAGAGGGTGTTGGTCGATACAGGATGTTCGGTCAACATCTTATATAAGTCCTCGCTGGAAAGGATGAAATTTTCCGTTAAGGACCTAGAGCCATGCAACCAAACCATTTATGGTTTTTCCAGAGAAGGGCTCGCCCCAGTGGGGTCAATTAGACTCCCAGTCACAGCAGGTACTGCGCCTGCTAACAGAACATTACTCACTACTTTTATAGTAGTTGATTGTCCTTCGGCGTATAATGTTGTCATAGGGAGACCAATTCTGGTTGACCTTTGATCCGTCACTTCTGTATGGCACCTCGCCATGAAATTCTCAATGGACGCAGGCGTAGAATGCGTGTTGGGAAACCAGCGGGAGGCGAGAGAATGCTACAACGCCTCGATCATTAAGGCGAAAAAGGGTGTATCGAGGGATGCTGCCGGGAAAGAGTTGCAAATGGCAACTAATGTTCAAGCCTGCTCAGGTGATAATCTCACCAAATAGGGCGTTGCCCAAAGGAGGATAGAGACTTATATCCTCGCTTTGGGGATTTCGAAGAAGAAGTAGGCCCCATCAAGGACCTTGAAGAGGTCCAAATCGATGAGGAAAATCCGACTAGAGTTGTGAAAGTCGGTAAAAACTTAGAGACAACAACAAAACAAGCACTGGTGGAGTTCTTAAAGAGGAACCAGGACATATTTGCCTGGTCACATAAAGACATGGTTGGGATAGATCCTGCAATCATCAGCCATGTCCTGAACATTGACAAAAGCTTTCCTCCTATGCAACAGAAAAGAAGGCTACTCAACAAAGACCGATCAAAAGCTTTGAAGGAAGAAGTCAAGAAGTTGAAGGAGAATGGGTTCATCAGGATGTCTATTACGTAAGCAAAAGGCTGATCGGAGTAGAATTGAGATATTCCCCCATTGAAAGGTTAGCCAACTGCTTAGTATTGGCCTCTAGGAAGCTGCGACCTTACTTCCAAGCCCATTCGATTACAGTATTGACCGACCAGCCTCTTTGGCAAGTCCTGCAAAAGCCAGAGGCTGCCGAAAGATTACTAAAGTGGGCAGTCGAACTTGGGCAGTTCGACATATCTTACCTGCCATGAGCAGCGATAAAGGGAGAAGCCTTAGCTAACTTCATCGCCGAGTTCACAGAGCCCACGGGTGACGAGCAGATCGAGGAGCCTAATGAGCCTGAATGTCAAATCCAAGCACCCTCGTGGAAATTGTTTACAGACAGTTCATCTAACGAATCCCACATAGGAGCAGGAGTGATATTGATAACGCCAGAAGGGCATCGATTTCACTATGCAATAAGATTTGACTTCACTGCCTCTAACAATGAGGCTGAATATGAAGCATTGCTCCCTGGACTGCGGTTAGCCAAGGATATGAACATAAAAGCGCTTGACGTCTATAGTGATTCTCAGCTAGTCGTGAATCAAATCTTGGGAGAGTATTAGGCGCGAGGATTGAAGATGGTTGCCTATCTCAACAAAGCAAAGGATCTGTTAGCCTAGTTCGATAAATACACTCTCCAGCAGTGCTTCGTGATTAGAATTCCAACGCGGACGCTTTGGCAAAGTTGGCAAGTGCAAAGGACGCTAACACTCTGAACATAGTGTCGGTCGAGCGACTATCCATGCCCAACATCCAAGCAGCAGAAACCACTCTGGTCATCCAGATGACGGATACATGGATGGCTCCATATGTAGAGTATCTATCAAGCGGCGTGCTACCAGCGGACAGAAACAAAGCTAGGACCCTTCAGCAGCAAGCTGCTAGGTATATCCTAGTCGATGGAATTCTGTACCAAAGGGGATACTCACTGCCACTTCTCAGGTGTATTACAAAGGAGAAAGCCAAAGAGTTGATGAAGGAGGTACACGAAGGTTTTTGCGGGGGCCACGCTGGGGGGCAAAGTCTGTCAAAAAAGATCCTAAGGCAAGGATATTTCTGGCCAACCATGAATGAAGACTCCATGGAGTTCGTGCGAAAATATGACAAGTGTCAAAGGTTTTCTAAAATCTCACGACCAGCTCCCAACGAGTTAAAGCAGATGCAGAGTCCATGGCCCTTTGCAGTTTGGGGAATAGATCTAATCAAATCTTTGCCTACAGGAAAAGGTGGTGTAAAGTACGCGGTGGTTGCCGTCGACTACTTCACCAAATGGGTCGAAGCTCAGCCACTCGCAACCATAACGACGAAGAAAGTGCTTGACTTTGTAGTCAAACACATCATCTGTCACTATGGATTACCAAAGAAGATAGTCTCAGATAACGGCACCCAGTTTGACAGTGATCTATTCACGGACTTCTGCAAACTTCACGACATTATCAAAAGTTTTTCATCAGTCACTCATCCCCAGGTGAATGGGCAAGTCAAAGCAGTTAACAAAACGCTGAAGGATACACTAAAGAAAAGACTTGAAGAAGCTAAGGGAGCATGGCCAGAACAGTTGCCTGAAGTCCTCTGGTCGTACAGAACTTTCCACCGAACAGCAACAGGTCATACCCTGTTTTCCTTAGCATACGGGTATGAAGCCATGTTTCCAGTCGAGTTGAATCCACCCTCACATCGCAGATTAACATACGACCAAGGATTCTAACAGCCAGCTACTGATGGAATCCTTAGACTCGATTGATGAAAGGCGTGAACAAGCCCAACTCTGAGTAGTTGCATACCAGCAGATGGTCGCCCGGTATTTCAACTCTAAAGTGCGAGAAAGAAAATTCAATGTTGGAGACCTTGTGCTCCGAAGAGTTTTCCTTAACACCCGCGACCAAGCTACTGGAGTACTCGGGCCAAATTGGGAAGGGCCTTACCAGATTGATGAAGTCCTTCACCTAGGCTCTTATAAACTTGCACGCTTAAACGGAGATCTCGTTCCTCGATATTGGAATAGAGAACACCTGCGCAAGTATTATCAATGAACAATTCTTCTTAAGGAATTGGCTTGTACAAATTTTACTTTTTACAAGTTTTGTGTAAGATCTTATTGATCACACGTAAAGACATGTTTAGTCCATTTACTACGAGAATAAAAGGGACTGTGCTCAGCCAGTCATTTCTTGCTAACTATTGTATTTATTACAAGTATTTGCTCATTACGTGTGTTGTTTTGCTGTATTATAATTCTAATCATATTGCTACGAGCAGTAACGTTCGGGCAAGTTCTAGTCAAGGCAAGTGACCAAGGACCTAAAGCTCCCCGATCACTTAGCGGGCATACAAGGTACAAGTAAGCAAAGCATGTCGTTAAAAGGTATGTAAACACGTGAGCAAAATAAGTGAAAGCATGCTAGGGCACTTAGAGTATTTTTCAAAATTTTGATATTTTGTTAAATTAAACCAAAGTGCTATGCTAAGTTCGGTCATGCGAACAAATAGATGTTATAATAATATGCAAATATATTATAATATCAAAGCGATCCTTTTACACCGTAAGTAGTAATTGCTTAGATGTAATTGTTCAAAGTAAAAGTAAAAGTTGCCCATGCAGTAAACCAAAATATTATATTGTCTTTACATCACGACCTGAAAGTCATGTAGTTAAAAAAGAAAGAAATATAAAAAGAAAAGACTAAGGAGCTTGAGGAGCTGGAGGATCCTGGGGAAGATTCTGGTCGACAGCGCCCGCAGCTTCGTTGTCTGCACCCTCCATGCCGGCGGCCAGCGAGATCTCGGGGGAAGCAGGGACCCTCGATCTTTCTTCTTCAGCCAACTGAGCCGCACAACGAGCCAGCTCAGCTTTCCTCGCACTCTCAGGAAGGTAGTCAAAGTTGGCACCTTGATTGTGCTTCCAGAAATCGTAGAAGCACCTCAGGGTAGGATTTTTGTACCTCTCCAAGTTTCCGGCGTTGGTCTTCTCCAAGTCCTCAACCCGGCCCTCCAAATCTCGCAAGTCTAACTCGAGATGTTTAGCCGTTTTGAAGTTAAAACGGTTGGACTCCTTGTATTGGTCCCTATGCTTGTGGGCTTTTTCCAAAGACTTCAGCTTCTCCTCCAACTCCTTAGCTAGTTAGGCCTTTTCCGCAGTCACTGCCGCCAGCTGATCAGCATGTCTGGCCTCAACAGCTTTGAGTTCATCCTCATGCCATTGCTCTAAGGTTCTGGCCTGCTCGGTGACAGCACCCAGGCAGATGCGGCTGGCAGTAAGGGTTAGCATGGCCTGAAGTCAGAACAAAAATTAGACAAACAGTAAACTAACGAAGACCTATTTTCACAAAAAGAGATGACTTACACTAGTGAACTCGTTCAAGGCATGGTTAGAAATTAGGTCAATACCCATCGTCTCTGTAGCAACCATTGCCTCTCGGCAACGCTCATGCTTCGAGATCTTGGTGACCCTCTCCTTGATTAACTTGAAGGCGCGACCAACCATCTCGTTCCCAGTTGAGGCAGGGTCAGCCTGCTGAGGTTGGTCAGATGGGGCAGCGTGAGAAGGAGTCGACCCGGTTGCAGCAGATGGAGTTTGCTGCTCGTGGGGAGAAGGCGGAGTCGCGGTGGCAGAGGGCCTGTCTTCCAAAGGACCTACGTTCCGAGCCTTCTTCGCCTGAGGCGCTTTGCTGCTCTCCCCAGTATGTCTCTTACTGGTTTTCTTCTTGCTTGGAGGAGCAGCGGCAGCCTCTGGGGTGCTGTAAAGATCAAACACATTGGTGGAGTCCATGTCTGAAAAGCAAGAACAAAGTCAAACAGTGAGATAGCATGAGTGACCAAACACATTACATCAGAAAAAGGAACAAAAAAGGATTGCAAAAGTCCAATACCAGAGCTATTATTAATGGTCGCTGCACTACAGACTCTACTAGTCTTACACTCATTCTTTGACACGAAGAAGTCTGGCCCTAAGTGTGGAGCATATTTAAAATTTCTGTCCCTGTCGAATAGATGATAGGGAATTGGCAAATTGTCTAAAAGTGAAAAAACTATACCGTTATCATCCGACGAGTCGTCAGAGAGGTCGGCAGGCTCGGTGGCCTTCTCCTTTCCTTTCCCTAAGGGGGTCGAGGGCCTCTCTGCTGGAGGAGTGCCAGCAGGTTCCCTAATCGTGACCCCAATTGGTCTCTTTCGTGGAGGTGACGCTTGAGGTTGCTGCTCGGGTTCCTCTTCAGCGCAAGCACTCCCTGCCGAGGGCCCCCTCGTGTCCGGTTGAGGGGCCAAGAGGCCAGCCAACCTAAGGTTAGCCTCTGTAACCAGATTCTTGACACATTTTTCAGCATCAGTAATGCTGGCTAAGAGTGCCGTTCTCGACTCCATGCCCGGAGTTGGGTTTGGTCGCAGCCACGGGCCTGGAAGACATCAAAATTTCAAGACATTGTGGAGGAAAACACTAAGTGAAGAAGTCAGCCAGCGATACGAAAGTTTTACCTCCTCGTGCGAAAGCCAAGTTGTCCGCGACCATGTCAGCCATAAGGAAGTACTCTTGGTAGTACCTCCTCACATTTGAGATGTGGGTCGTGTCAGTCAGGAAAATGCGCCTAGTTTCCTGATGACAAAGGTGGAAGAACCCCGTGCCTTCATGGTTGGGGTTAGAGTGCAGCAAGCATCCTATATCCATTCAGGGTTATTTGAAAGGGGGCAACTCCAAAATAGTTGGCCACCCCCTGAAAGAATGGGTGAAGAGGCAAGGTAGCCCCTGCCTCAATATGAAACCGCGACCAGGCACTATAGGCGCCTCCAGGCAGATTAGCCCTTTGGTCTGGTTTGGGCTTGACTAAGGTCACCCTGGGCAGACCATATTTCCTTAAGTAGTTGGCGATCATTCTGATCGTCACCCTACTTTCAGAGACTACGTACCACTCAACATCCGGCTGAATGGCGTGTCGAGGGCGGGCATGTCTTTGGATGTTTGGGTCGGAAGCATTTTCATCTCGACCACTGGGCAAGGGAGCATCAGCCAAAGCAGCAGGCTGATGAGATGGGTCAGAGTTTTTCCTTTTCTAGGCCTTGGTTTTGGTGCGAGCCATGTTTCAGGTCAAGACTAGGGAAGTGTTTGGATTGATACGAGAAAAGGGAATATCGGGTATCAATGTCGAGGGTTGTTCTTCGTCCTCGAGCAGTTGAGCTAGCAGATCATCATCGATGGTTCTTTCTCCTCCCCACGGGTCTTGCATATAAACTGCAAACAGACAAAGGAGGAGATAAGACACACATCCTGGGAGATTATGTTGAAAGTTGGAATAACGTTGCCCGCGTCTATGACCAGCAGCATTCTAACTGAAACACTAAGTTTTATGCGAGCAGATTGAAAAACGGATCAAAAAGTGAAAGTAAAAAGTTTTTTTGAAAAAAGCTTTTTCAACTCCGAAGGGGCGGGAAAAACCCAGTTTTTCAGCTAGCCTAAAAATCGTATTTTTACTTCGATTTTACGCCTTAAACCCATGATCCTGACTATCAAACTGATTCCTAACTTCTACAGAGCAAAACTACACTACCCTATAAAGCATCAAACGGTATATACAAAATCCTCACAAATTTCTACCCAAGAACACAAAAAGTTTCAAAGCACAGAAGCAGTATGCATGGCATCTCAAAGGGTTAAACGTCAAAAAAATTTACCTAGATGAAGATTGGAGATTCTGAAAAGGAATAGCTTTGGGCTAGCAGGCGAAGGATCCTTAGCAAAGCGACTGAAAACCTTGAAGTTCCAGGCTCTGAAATATAGTTCTTGAGAGTTCTTGGCAAAGAGATGGCGTGTAAAGAGTAAAAAGAAGAATGTGGAGATTATTTGTAGAAGCTGAGGTGTGCCAAAAAAGGGTAATCATGAGTTACCTTTTTCAAAGCATGGGGGAGTGTAACAGCCGTCGGAAAGGTTTCTTGAAAACTGAAAAGGCATGATTGGACGTGATTAGGTCACAGTTTTCAAGAACGCACGAAAGGCTCTGACAGATTACGTGGGACATATGAAAAGTTAGTTTCCTAAGTTTACTTATTGCTGGTTGCAATAAATAAACTTGGGGGGCAAATATTTATCCATAAATCAGCTGCTGATGATGTGGCAAGGATTTTCGACACGTGGCGGACACGTAGTAGAGATACAGCTCGCCTATCGACCAGCATTATTTCCACATGGAAATATCACGTTTTATATACGACCAGACTGGTCGTATACTCCGTTCATTTATGTAAAGATCTGTACAGTTGTAATGATATCCAAGAATATCTCTTCATTATGACTTGCAGATCCGTTTATTAAGGATATATATTATTTCCTAATTCATGTAATCCTTCCTGAGCCTATAAATACACAAGAAATAGCTCAAGGAAGGAGATCGATCTTTTTCTTTCAGAATTATATTACTATTATCCATCGTTGTATTGTTTTCTTCTTCTAAGGTCTGTGAAACTCAGGAAACCTAGTTCTTTGATCTCACCTTTGGAGCTCAATACTAATAATAGTATCAAGTGGACGTAGGTCATTACCAATCACTGGGGCCGAACCACTATAAATCTTTGTGTTCTTTATTTTTCTATTAGATCATTTTCTCAAGCTCTATATTATTTTCCTGTCATTTTCTAGACTCCGTGTCGTTGACCAAAATCAGGGTCAACAATTATTTTCTAAGGAGACGTGATAATCATAGGTATTTTCTTTTTAAAATAATTTCCAATGCCTTTGCTTTTCTTTGTAATTTAGAAATAATAAATGAGTCTTTTATATATTCATAATGGCTAAATAAAATTGTTTTTATGAAATAAAAAGAATGTCTTGGGAGATTTAATCGACCTAGTAATTTTAAGAAGATAAACAATGGTAAACAAAATATGCTACAAGAATATTATTTTAAAACGATAGAAGTAAGACGCATGGAATTATTGTTTTAAACGCCACATTTACGCAACATTCCCACGTATGCATGTTACATGCAAATTCACTTTTACGTCCAAAATAATGTCTATTATGCAACCATGTAATTTTTATAGAAAGATCATGCATGTAATATAGGTAGAATGAGCATTATTCTTTTTATGACCTTATGTGTAACCAAGCATATTGTATGTTGTGTGTAACTCTCACAATGTGTGCATAGCCCATGCACACATGAGTTGTATGAAAGGGCAAAATAGTAATTATATGAAGCTAAGAAATGTCGTTTTGATTATGGTATAGGCTCGTTGAGAAGTTGTGGTTTTACTTAGCTTGGACCTGAGGTAAATAAGTTAGATAGAATTTATGAATGTTATATTATGAATGGTAAGACTGTTGTGTGAATGAAATGTTATGAATTTTGAATGTCATAATGTGATGATATGTTGGCTTGTATGAATATTGTATAATCAGAATGGATGTTAGCGTGATGAACGCGACACATCAAAATGGGTTGTTAAGGATAAAGAAGACGTAACCCGAGTTACTATGGATATGAAGACGTAACTCCATGGGCGGACGCGCCGAGGTTATTCAAGGACCAGAGACTCTTGTTTACCTCAAAGGGTGGCATGGACAAGTTAGCGGGCCATGTTCACAAGGAAATGTTTATGAATATGTTATGATGTTTTTGATTTTGTTATGATGTTATGTTGTTTATGATATGACAGTGGCATTATGTTTATGTTTATGATATTGATGCCAATTTTATGATGATGCTATGATGTATAAAGTTGAATGATAGTGTTTGTAAATTGTTGTATCTTACTTGCTTGTTGTTTGTACTTCCTTACTGGGATTTTAGCTCACTCCCTTACTTTTCCTTCCTGGTAGCAAATAGGTTTTCTCTGTGGCATTCGTGGTGATGTAGGGAGTTCTATCATCCTGGTGTGTATGGCATGGGGGCATCCTATGGACGAAAAATGATCAATTAGAAACGCCATTTTTAATAATGTTATGTTTTATGAGACTTTTTTTTTAACTTATCAGTAGGACTTGAATTATTGGTTGTTTTAGAACTTTGCATAAAATCTGATATTTTCTTTTAAAACTATTGGGCCCAACTTGCATGTTTTTAAGCAAGACCCCACTGAAAGCTTTATAATAAGTGGTTTTCTTTTATAGACCAATGAAAATGTGAATGTTTTATTAAGTACTAGTCTAGGGCGTTTTACACCAACACACAGAGAGAGTTAGTTAAGAGACAAAATTTTAGTAAAAATATACGAGTACATAAGTTAATAGATAATTTATTATCACAATGAAGTTTATGCAATTTTTTTTTGTTAGGAAATAATGTTTACATGAAAGTTTGATTCACTCTATTTTCTACTTTAGCGAGAAGTAGGAGGAATTATTAGAAACACTCCAATTACATTTTCTACTCTATCTTTCAAAATATTTCACCAAAATTCTACTTTTATTTTTTTATTTTACCTCAAATTTTTACAATACACCATATATCATCTTCTCTATATTTTATTTACATCATTTAAGGCATGTTTGGAAGTAACTATATAATTACTAGATCGTATAATTATTACTAAGATAGTAATTAATTACATATCATAGTAATTACACTATATTTTAAAATGCATTGTGTATTCGGATATCAAGTGCTAATTACTTATAAAATCATATTGTCATGATTGGAAAAACAATTAATAATTACACAAAATAATAAATATTATGTAATAAATACTATTTAAAATTAATAGTATTTAGTAATTATACAGTATAATTACACTCAATTTTTATGGAGTCTATGAGAATTTGAAAATGTAATTGAGACTTCTCAGTTACCTCCAATTACACAGCCAGTTACCTCCAATTACACAGCCAGTGGGTAATTATATGATCAGACAAACTTGGCAAATCAAATAATTACTATGACTTACAATCAATTCCAATTACAAGTAGCTTTCCAAATGCACTCTTAAATATTATATTTTTTTAATGTATTTTATTTATGAAAAAAAAAATCTATAATAAAAGAGAAAGTAGAGAGGAGAGAGAAATTATTAAAAAACTAATTTGAAGAAGCTACAATTGTAGCTAGATCTAACTATGCACTATTTATTATGTAAAATAAAAAGCAATAATACCTCATATGATGGAGGTGTTCTTTCGGACTTTTTTGAACCCTTTCTTAGTTATTTTAGCTAATTAACTATTTTACATAATCAGATGAGAGTGCTCTTACATAAGCTAAAATTACATATAAACGTGTAATTAAGAATAATTTGGTCCACAAAATCAAGTTTTAATAAATAATAATTTATTAAGATTTTATAGTCTATGTGCAACTAATATTAGCCATAATTTTTTGTAAGGATTTTGTTTCCTAGAAAAATGGGTAAATTAAAAACAAATGAAACAAATCGAAATAACCATAATATATCACTACTATACACTAAGGGACTATATACACTTTTACTACAAAAATTCGTCCAATATTTCAAACATTTCCAAACTATTCATTTTTTTCTTTTTGTCCTTTAGCACAATATATGCTTTTGAATATATTGTATGTTATATATTATTTATTTCTTAATAATATTTATTTGATATATAATATTATTAGTCATATAAATGATATTCTTATCTTCTTTTTTTTCTTTGTCTTTCAGTAATATTTAAGGTATTGGTGAGTAAATTAATTTTTTATAGTCATTTCTTAATATCAAATATAAAAAATTAAATATTCAATAATAATTTTTTTAATCACTATCCATAAATATTAAAAAATTAAAAAAATAATCTTACCAAAACAAACAATACTAATGTTATGGAAATATAAATTATATTAAAAAGTTAATAATATAAAAATAAATATATTAATATAATTTACTTTTTAATAATACATATAAACAAGTACTAATTTATATATATTTAATGAGAATGTAGAAAATAAATTGAGAAAAATAAGGTATATTTTCTTTTCTAAATTTTAACTTCTAAAATGTAAAGGATGATGAAATTCTAACTCCCTGAAATTCAGTCTTAACATACTCTAAGGCCAAAATTAAGTCCCTCAATAACTCTACTACACTTTAGGCAGTACTAGAACCTTAGTAAGCTAGCTAAATCACTTAAATCGGACGAAATTCAACTTAAGCCTAGAACTTAGCTAAGCTTCATTCTAAACATAATTTACCAAAAGAAACATTTAAATAACCTTACCTCTGTGATGATTTCAACTGTGAGCTAATTCCCAACACTTCTAGCTTTTTTTCCCCCAAGTCCCTAGCTTCAATTCTTAGCCAATTCCTCAAGAATTCACCAAAGCTCCAAGCACACCAAAGAGAAGGAGAGAGCCAAGTGGAAAGAGAGAAAGATAAGGTTGAGGTTTATGTTTCTATTTCTCACTAGTTCTAGAGTCTTAGGCCAAACCAAGTTTATCCCCAGCAGTAGAATACCCAAAATGCCACTAGGTAAATCCTTATCCCTTCTAACACCACCAAGGACAGATTCGTCTTTTGCCCCATTCCCGTTAATTCCTCAAATAGTCCTCTAATTCCCCAATTAATCCCGACATACCCAAATAATCAATAATCACTACCAGTTACCTGGTAACCCCAAACACATACTATATCCCCAAAATACCCCTAGGCTCACCCCGAGCCGGGTATTCGACCCCGTTGTGACTATTTCGCTATTCCGCTCCCTAGGACCGTGTTAGATCATACATCATAAATAAATCTCCACAATCTTGTGGTCTCAAGCACAACACACATATAATTTACATTTATGCCCTCAAGGGGCCAAAATTACAAGTATGCCCTTATTAACAAGAACATGCCCACATGCATATTTAATTCTCCTAAACATGCATATCTAAGCATATAATCATTTATCCACGTAATCACATGCTAAAACGCATATCTCCCACATGTATCACACATATAAACCATTAATCACTCATATAATCTTAATTAGGCCTTATAGGTACTGTAATCAAGGCACTCAACCTTAATAACAAATTCGGGACGTTACAAAAGTAATTATTTTTCATTAAAATATTAAGTTTATACACGGGATCCCAAAAGGTGTATATATACTGATAAAAGATAGATAATATACAAATTAGCTGTCCTAAGCAGCAAAAAAGGGTTCAACCCTAGTTTCTCCCAAGCTATCCCGGTCGTGGCAGTCGGGTAGGCTGCATATGTACACACCGCCCCTGAAGCTCTCCAACTCATGGTTGGTCCAGTTCTCCATTTCCTTTAACTGCACCACATAGCACCCGTGAGCCAAGGCTCAGCAAGAAAACTTAAATCAACAAATAGAAATGATCAACAATATATAAACATTAAACTTAGATCAATAAATTCAATCAACAACAGGATATAGCAATAAGCTTAGCAGTAATAATCTGCTCAATCAAACACATAACCCAATCTCAACAATCAATACAGTTAGTTAAGTGCAATCAACACTTCTGTTTATTTGTATAACGTTCAGGCCCGGTGCCCTTACGCCGGGTCCTCTGGCTTATAGCCAACCCCAGCACGCTTAGGCCGGGCTACGTTCCGCACGCTTGCTATCGGCCCCCGGCACCCATAGGTCGACCTTCATAATAGATATAATCACAAATATACATTGCACAACAAGCAATTAGAGAGGAGCATACACAAGCATGCCTTGTCGGATTTTTTCAAACATAGTTATAACCATATTCTCTAATATAATCATCATCATACTCATATTTATTAACAGGGGTCCTAGCCCCAATCACAACCTGGGTGCAATTTTCTTACCTCAAGTCTCGAGCAACTAGCGTATGGCAGTCCCGAGCACGGTCCTCTCCCTGAGCCCTAGCGGTATCACCTAGTCACAATGTAATAATGAATAACTATCAAAATCTAAATCAATTAGAAGCTACGAAATAATATACTAGCCTCCAGGACCTCAAATTCCACTAAACCGGGTAGTACCCTTCCCGAGCCTTTAGATTTGATTTCCCGAGCTTAAAAACCTGTTTTGCCTTTTTTTTTTTAATTTGAGCCGCGGCTCAGCCCCTGGGGGGCTCGACACGCTACAAGTCAGAGAGCCTCAAGGATCTCTCTTGGGGGACGGGGGTTGTGGCATGGCCCAACCTGCGTCGCGACGCCTTGAAGATTTAAAAGAACTGTCAAGCCTTTCCACACACACGGGCCACGGTGCCTGAAGAATAGGACCGCAACTCGAGCTCCCAAACCCAGAATTCCCTAGAATTTCCCCTGCATTTTTCTGAGCTAAACCCATCCAAATTCACCCAAAACAATGTCTAAATAAAAAATTGAGCTATAAACCCCAAGAAACACATTCAGAACAACCATTTAACACCACAATATATCCAGAAATTCCCACAAAACCCTTAAATCCTTCCTTGAGCTTTGAAGCTCAAGAACATCAAAAATGAAATTTAAAACTTAGAATTTATAACACAATTGAAGCTTACCTCCTTGAGATTCAGTACCCCTTAACTGAACCTCAATTAATCCCAGCTCCAACCTTCAATTTCCTAAGTCAAACTCCTCCAAAAAGCCTCAAATCCTAACTAAGTCTCAAGAGAGGGAGAGAACCATGAGAGAGAAGGAAAGGCTGAGAGTGTTTGTTCCTTTTATTTTCTGGTTGCTTCTAGGCTTCCTAAGGCCTTTAGGCAACTAAGACAGTCCAAGGGTGAAGTTTATCCCTTTGACAAAAGAATAAAATACCCTTTAATCATAACCTTATTCTTTAATGCTCCCGAGGGAAAAAACGTCATTAGTCACATTTTCCGCTCATCCTCAAATTGTTTTACAAATTCTCAATTAATCCCAACATACTCAAATAATCACCAAATAAGTACTCGCCACCCAGTAAATCCCAAACATGCAGCAACTCCCAAAAATAACCCTAGGCTTACCTCGAGCTAGATATCTGACCCCATTGTCACTATTCCGCTAATCCGCCCACTAGGATCACCTCAGACCACACATCTCAAATATCTCCACATATTAATGTGGTCTCAATCATTTAACACATATAATCACATTTATACCCTCAACGAGTCAACATTACAAATGTGCCCTTATTAACAATTACACACTCACATGCATATTTATTACACATAAGCATGCACATATATTCATATTACCATATAAATCATGTATGTCACGTAGTCACACATTTATTCGATCAATTCTATATATATATCCTATTATGCCGTCCAGGCACCGTAATCAAGACACTTAGCCTTAATAGCGAATTCAGGACGTGTTACATATAATCTATCAAATGAATAAAAAATTAGATAAATGAGAAAATAGATAGAGTGTTTTAGAGAAATTTTAAAGTGTCACATCATCTCCTTAAAGTTGTCATATATATAATATATAGATATGTAACTATGTACATTTAAAAAAATATTATTATAATCTATAAAATGAATGAAAAAAAATAGATTAAAGAAGAAAATAGATAGAGAATTTTGGAGCAATTTTAGAGTGTTACATCATCTCCTTGAGACTCTCATT
The DNA here is from genome assembly GCF_963169125.1 of Humulus lupulus. Lineage (NCBI taxonomy): Eukaryota > Viridiplantae > Streptophyta > Magnoliopsida > Rosales > Cannabaceae > Humulus > Humulus lupulus. The sequence goes on from NC_084799.1 coordinate 159,347,301, forward strand.
TATATAATATATAGATAGATATGTAACTACTTATATTTTTTTAAATTACTATATTATTATAATCTAAAAAACGAATAAAAAAAATTAGATTGAAGTAGAAAATAAATAGATTGTTTTAGAGAAATTTTAGAGTACAACATCATCTCATTGAAACTCTCATTTATATAATATATAAATATATTAAAATTTTCTACCTTTTTGTTTTTTTTTTAAGTTAGATATTTAAGCATTAATTAATAACTCTTTACGTTTTTTTTATATATAGATAAATGCTATTTTTAAACTATATTATTTAAAACACATATATCTAAAATAAAAAAATATTTACGTAAAATACATTATTACATTAATTTATAAAATATATTTTTTGAATGTATTAATTTATATATAGGTGTAGTTAGTAGTTATTATTTTTTTGTTTTTTATTGTTACTACTACATTTTTTAAACGTGTAAAATAGATATAGTAAAAAATAATATCTTGTAAATATTTGGTACAATTTTTAAAATTACTACGTTATTAGAATCTATAAAATGAATAAAAAAATTTGATTAAAGGAGAAAATTAATAGAGTGCTTTGGAGCAATTTTAGTTTTTTAAATGTGTAAAATAGATAGAGTAAATAATAATATCTTGTAAATATCTTATTTAAATTTAAAAAACATGTAACTACTTACATTTTTTTAAATTACTTTATTATTATAATCTATAATATGAATAAAAAATTAGATTAACTGAGAAAATAGATAAAGTACTTTGAAACAATTTTAGATTTTTAAACGTATAAAATAGATAGAGTAAATAATAATATCTTGTAAATATTTTATTTAAATTTAAAAAATATGTAACTACTTACATTTTTTTAAATTACTATATTATTATAATCTATAAAAGGAATAAAAAATTAGATTAAATGAGAAAATAAATAAAGTATTTTAGAGCAATTTTAGAGTGTCACATAATCTCTTTGAAGCTCTCCTTTATATAATTTATAGATATGTGTTGACGGTGAGAACTCGTCAATGAAGTTAAGTTAGAAAAAATCAAAGTATGAAGCTTAAAACTAAAAAACATCACGAATCTAATAAGAAGCTTAGAAGATAGTTGCAGAAAGAAAAAATGGAGAAAAGGACTGGTACTTCTCTTGGTGTAAAGCTACAGTATTTTTCCAACCCCCTTCAATGTTGAACTGGGGTTCCCTTTATAGTGGGCTCTAATGGCCCCTGATACATTGTGGTCCAGGGGACCAGATTGTACACAAGTACATTGTCAGGAGAGTGGTATCAGGTGTAGTGGTGTCAGCTCCAGTACACGGTCAGAGTCTATGGGAGCACCTCCACTTTAGTCCTCGATTATGCCTCCACTACTCACCTAATACGGGTGTTAGAGATGGGCTGGTGAGGACCATAACAGGTACCTCACTTGTATGACCACTACTTGTCTGGTGTGGGCCTTATGTCCGTACTCTAATTCCTCTTAGCTTGCAAGTGCGCTCCATACTTCTTTTGACTTCGCGTCGAATAGCTATGAGGCTTCCCCTATCCTTCCTTGATCGTGTGTTAAAGAGGTCCTTGATTTTACTTCTCGCGAGGCCCCTAAGAATGAGGGACACTTAGTGGAGGCCATGTCTTGCGAGGCCCCCATGGCGTGGATGGTGCGCGAGGCGAGGCCCCCACGAGACCCACGACGCGGTTTGTGTGAGGCGCGTTGGGGGCTGCGAGACGATTAGTGGAGGCCATTTCTCGTGAGGCCCCCTCGGCGTGGCTGGTGTGCAAGGTGAGGCCACCACGAGGCCCAGGACGTGGCTGGTGTAAGGCGCCTTAGGGGTTGCCAGACGCTTGTCTCCTAGAGGTGTCGCGAGGAGAGGCGCGGGTGCACAAGGCGAGGCCACCATGAGGCCCACGACGTGGCTGGTGCGAGGCGCCTTGGGGGATTCGAGACGCTTGTCTCCTAGTGGTCTCACGAGGAGAGGCGCGCGAGCATGAGGCGAGGCCACCACGAGGCCCATGGCGCGGCTCGTCCGAGGTGCCTTGGGGGCTGCGAGACGCTTGTCTCCTAGTGGTGTCACGAGGAGAGGCACGCGATCCCCTAGTGGTGTCGCGAGGCAAGGCCACCACGAGGCCCACGACGCGGCTGGTTCGTGGGGCAATGCCATGAGACCCCGGCATGATTGGCGCAAGATGGGGCTCTTGGGCCGTTTGCGTGAGACGTCCGCAGCACCCTAGGTGCCACTTCACGAGATGTGGCCTTGTGATACGTGACCCTGCGATGCCTCCGACACTCCCCTATGACCCCCTCGGCGCGAGACACTTGAAGCACCCCAGGGCCACCCACGAGACATGGGTGATTTCTGCGCGAGATGATGGGTCTCGCAAGGTGCAAGGTGAGGCGCGAGGCAGGGCTCTTGGGTTGTTGGCATGAGACATCTGCGGCACCCCAGGTGCCACTTCACGAGATGTGACCCTGCGATGCCTCCGACACATCCCTATGACCTCCTCGGCATGAGATGCCCAAAGTACCCCAGGTGCCATTCACGAGTCGTGGGAAATAGGCTCGCAAGACGATGGGTCTCGCGAGGTGCCTAGGTACTTGGTGCCTTTGCATGGGACGCTTATACCTCCAGGTGCAAGTGATTCAGCCCGAGGCACTTGAACCTCCAGCGAGGTGGGATCCCGCATTGCCACTAGGAGTGTCGTGAGCCCATTTTCATTTTCCTCAACAAGGCAGAGATCTGTAGGGGGAGTTTTTGCATCCACACTTGCCCCCCAGTCTAGGAGAGGACCTTTACGTGCTTTCTTTGGTTCTTAAAAGTAGGCCTCCAAAGCATAGGTGGCGTTTGTGATGATCCTTGTTATTACTTGAGATTGAATGTGAGCCTAGAGCAAGCACTAGATTTGATGGCTAAGATGAGCTCATGATTCTTATTAATAGTCCTTCATGTCTAGCCTATCTTTCACACTTTATCTCTTTAGCTTAGTGGTTTTGGAATCCTTACTCCTTTCAAGAGGTAAGGGGTTCGATTCCTCACCACCTCACTTTTGTTATCCTTTTCTTTTATTATTCGTGTCATTTCTTTTATGCCCATATTCATGTACGTACTAGGGGACTAAAACATCATTTTCCTTTATTTTTGCAGACGCGTACTTTTGACCCTCTGCTTCTCTTCAACCGTGACGGTGCTTTTGACCTTCGGCCTCCTTTTGACCATGACAACGCTCAATTTTACTTACTTGAGGTAGACTTTCTTTCTCCCTTATGTTTAATGGGTCTGAATTAGCACCGTTTAGGATGGGTTGCTTTGGCCAGAGCTCATCGTGAGTTAACCCAGTTGCATGCCCTCGTTTATACCCCGTAGTTGGTCATTTAGAGCGCTTGTGCCTAGAGGTTTTGAGCCCATTCCTTTGTGTTTTGTAGCAGTCATCTCATTTACACTTGCACCCTAATTACCTACGAGACGAGGTCCCATGGCATGTGAGGGGTCATCTAGTTCTCCTCCGGGGGTCGAGTTTGTAGACTTATCTTCAGACTCGGTGTCCCCCGAAGACAACTCTTACCAAGACTATGACACTTTGAGGCAGGCCCGTATATGTCATCTTGAGCATATGGATGAACTTAGACGTAAAATTTGGGAGGTGGAGAGCAAAATAGACTCAGTTCTGAGGAGTGATGGAGTATCTTTCCCCCTGAACTTAACGACCATATAGCGAACCTTAGGGTGACCCTTTTTGATCTGCATATGGAGTTGAAGTTTATGGAGGGAAATCTCCCACCTGAACCTCCTGCCCCGTTTTCCCCTTATGATTGTCATGGGGTCATCCCAGTTTCTCCACAATCCTTGTTCTCGGTCTACCCTTGCTTAGTGCTTTCACACTCAGTGCCTCGGTGGAAGACCCTTGTTAGGAAGAAAAAATGGAGGGTAAAGTGCCCTGTTTCTACCTCATCCTTTTCTTTTGGTTTTGCAGATATGTCAAAGAGAGTACGATGACAGGTGGCCCCTGAGAAGCCAGACCCTAGTCCCCTGTTGGCATCTACCCTAGTGTCCCATGTGTCTGAGAACAAATTGCTAGAATTAGTTGAGAAATACTGCGTTGGCAAGGAGTAAAAGTTATACGTTTCTTCGAACAAGTGCCGGGCTGATAACCTTGCTCAAGGCTATGTGGCCATGAGTGAGCACATCTTGAAGGCCGGTGGTACAATTCCATTACACCCATTTTTCATCATGGTTCTCAACCATTTTGACATTGCTCCGCTCTAGTTGGCACCCAACAGCTGGTTGACTTTGAGCTGCCTCTTTATGGCGTATATGGAGCTTAACGAGCGTGCTCCCACAGCTCAAGAGGTGCATTACATGTACAACCTCATCCCCACTCCTAAATCCAAATGTTTTTATTTCTTGCAGAAAGCCAATTCTCAGGTCTCCTTGATAGAGGGTTCTATGTCCAACCCAGGGACCTAGAAGCAGGACTTCTTCTTCGTGAAAGGTCCCATTTCTATTCGTCAGTATTTTCACTCATCTCCTAGTAAGGACTTCAAGTTTTTTTTTTTAACTTACTATTTCAGAACTTATGTTCATATTAGAAACTATGTTGATTGTGCAGTGAACTTCATTGTTCCTGATGTTTCCGAGTCGGAGGTGGATGCGGTGGACAAATTTCTCGATGTTGACCTCGTTAAGAAAACGGTTGCCCGTCTCTTCACCGTGACCAACCTCAACCATTACAAGCTATCCATGGTTTCGGAGCCTGAGGTTTTGTGGCATATTTCTGAGCGGAGGAAAAAGGCGATTTTAGCTGAGCCTCACTCGGATTGGGGTGATGCAGAGTGTGTGGCCGAGGAGGTTTCCCCAGAACATAGGCGACCTCGCCGATCATCTCTATCTCCTTGGGGGTGCCCAACTTTAGCCACTACAGACCATAACATGGCCTCTCACTCCCACGATTAGCAAGCCATGCCGAGGGGCTTTGTCTGTCCCTTTTCAAAGGACTACGATGCTTTCCCTCATGCTTCCCTCAATCTTGGTTCGTCGGGGGCTTATTTTCCTGATATTCCTGCGCCCCCTCCTCCTTCGGTGAGCAGGTCATCGGTGAGGGGGCTCCTTGGGTGGGCTGCATGGCGACCTCTTATGGGCAACGGTATATCCAGGTCGCTGGAGATCTTCCTGAGGTTGACTTGAGAGGTCTCGGAAGTTCGGCCATGTCAGAGCTTGGGAAGACTCTTGTGCGCTCCGCCACTTGGGTGAGTTCATGCATCTTACATCGGCCTTACCCCCCCCCCCCCCCTTTTTCTTTATGCTAATTGTTGACGGTAAGAACTCGTCAACGATTTAAGTTAGAAAAATCAAATTATATTGTGAAAGATAGCTAAGAATAAGATGAAATGAACATGGAAGAGAAGAGAATGCAGAACTATCATGGAGCAAAGATCATATATCCTTTAATTGTCTGTTCATACAATATATTTCCCAACCCCTTAACCTGAGGGATCGAAACCTATTTATAGGTGGGCTCTATTGGCCCCTGATACAAATAGGTCCCAGGGGACAAGGACGTATGCAGGTATAAGGTCAGGGTAGTGGCTCCGGACATAGTGGAGTCTACCCTGACAATGCGAAAGTAGTGGTGCAGGACATCATACTGTCGACTCTGGTGTATGGTCGGGGTTGCTCAGGTAGTGCCTCAACTCTCCGTACAAGTTCGTACCGCCACCACTCTTCATATGTGGATGACAGGGCCATGCCTCTATCCTCTTCATGATCGTACATCCCATACTAGTACACGTACCTTGTACCTAGTCGTCCTCATCAATTCATGTTTGGCGCCTAATGATTATTTGACATACCCATTTGGTGTTTCCAAGTGTTCCTCGTACACATATCGAGGAGGATCCAAACTTTACATGTCATGAGAAACCAAGGCGCGGGGGTGCCTCGCTGGTGGCACCTACTTCTCGAAGGGAATTAGGGCCTCTTCAGCGAGGCACAGGGTGTTTGTGGCCAGACAAGGTGTGCGCGGGAGGCCTAGTGAAGGTCTCGCATAAAAGGATGATAGCGATCCCTTGAGGGTCTGACATAGCGAGACAACCCTTGGAGACCCTCGTTTGGATGCAACGGTCTATGTAGGTGGCACACGAGAGACCATGCGAGGCTGCACCCTCGCATAGCGAGGGTGCCTTGCATAGCGAGGTTGGCCTAGGTGTGAACGCTTGCACCTATGGGCGCGGGACACGTGAGATGTAGCGAGGCTGCACCCTCGCATAGCGAGGCTAGCCTATGGTGATCACACGGAGGCTTGGCACAATGTTTCCTGTAGATGCTGCGCTTGGGAGGCTAGCCTTGAACCTCGCATAGCGAGGGTGGTGCCTCAGGGTACCTGTGCTCGGATGCTTGGGTGCACGTGGGAGCCTTGCACGGCGCAACACAAGGTAACCTCGCATAGCGAGACACAGGGTAGCCTTACATGGCGAGTTCCTCATATGACAGCCCTTGAAGACCTATACTTGGATGCATGTGTCTATGCATCTTGACTCTTGAGCTTATCATCCTAGCGTAGGCACATCGGACCTCGCTATACAAAGCCTTCAAGAATGAACACTACTTCAAATATTTCTTAGGAAATTATTCAATATTTACACTTGCCCCCGAGTCTATAACTGCACTTTCAAGTGTGCTTGTAGACTTATTTTTTTCTTCTCTTGTTCTATATGTATGGAAATTTTTGGGAGACTCAACCTTGGTGCGCTATCCAATGTTGCTTGAAGAAACACAAAGTGGGTTTTGAAGTTGTGTTTCTTTATAGTGTCCAAAGAAACACAAAAGCCATCTAAATTTGGGGATGATCCAAGTGTGTCCCTAAGATTGAATAAGGGCCAACCATTTCCAAGCGCGGATCCCAAGGTTACCAGTGCTTCTGATCTCCACCCTCATGTGAATTCGCATCCAACGGCTAGGAGGCCTTGACTTCCCCCTATAAATACCCCAAGGCTTGAAGTCACTTTTCCACACCAAGACTTGCCTAGCCTAGTGGTATTCCCTCTAAGCCACTTTCAAGAGCTCAAAGGTTCTATCCTCCATAGAAGCATTCTTGAGGTAATTTTCTCCCCATTTTATTTATTCATCCTCCTTCTATCCCCTTTTTTTTTTTTTTATTTCTCCATATATCAGGCTTGCACTGCGGTGACGCTAGACATTCTTTTGCTGCTAAGGTCTCATCCTCGCTTATCGCTCGTCAAACCTTACACCCCCACAAGTCTATCCTTGCACACCTGCGGCTCCACACATATACCTCTAAGTATGCCCCCTTCCTCCAACGATACATATGCTTTCTTCATCTATTACACGGGGGTAGAATTACTGGCTGTACTACACTCATTCTTTAGAGGTTGTCATTCTCTTTTCGTATGGCCTTTCAAGTACATATGCATATGCCCTTTTCTTACACCCCTCATACTCATGTTGTGGATATAGGGTTATCCTTACGCACACACGCCCTCGAGTCTTAGCTGGCCCATGGCCTCTAGGAGATGTGCCAAAGGTTAATCTAACGTTGAATTCATTAAGTTGTCATCCTCCGACTCTGAGGCCGACGTTCGTAGACCCTCTAATCATGGGGGTGTGCGAATGCTCTACCTTCAGAGACTATCCTACCTCAGGCAAAAAGCACGCGGCCTGAAGAAGGAGCTAGAGTCTAATACCAGGGACGAGGGTTTAGGTTTCTCCCCCTGGCATGCGACATACCTTTCCCAGCTACAATCAGCCCTTCATGATTGCCTTTCTGAAATTGCTTGCCTAGAAGAAAACTTGCCCCCTGAGTATTTTTCCTCTTGTGGTGACGATTCTCCTAGTCATAGGGGTCCCTTCTTCGAAGGCGATAAATGTGAATCATTTGAACCGGAGTTTCTTTCTATGATCCCACCCACGCTTCCTCCCCTGCCCCCGGTCTTACGCCCTAGGGTCAAGAAAAGTGCTGGTAGATATAAGACGCATGGGGGGTCTTCCAGGATCCTTAGAAAGTCTATAGCTCACAAACTGCCTATCTCTGTCTAGGTACCTGAGATGCCAAAGAGAACCTCCGACACTTCCAAAGACGCGGGCAGGTCTAGCCGTACCAGCGTTAAACTGGCCAACATGTTAAAGGCTTATCAACTAGCATCAAATCTCAAGTTCACCATCCCAAAGAGTAATGAACGCGCATCTAAGCCAGCAGAAGGGTTCGTGGCCTTGAGAGACTCCATAATCAGATCTGGTGGGGCTTTGCCACTTCACCCCTTTTTTGTCAAAGTACTTAACTACTTTGAACTGGTGCCTCTACAACTGTCCTCCAACTCTTGGGTGGTGCTTAGTAGCCTATACTTGCTGTACCAACAGGTGCATTCCAGAAGGCCTTCCATGAGCGAGGTTCATTACTTCTTCACCCTTAGGGCGAATACATCTTCTCTCGGGTTCTACCAGCTCCAGAAAGCCATGGCCCATAAAGGGCATCCCTCATGGAGGGATCCAGTTCAAATAGGGGCTCATGGAAAATAGACTACTTCTTCACTTATAGCGGGTTCACCCGAAACACTCGTTTGAACACTCCAAGTAAGACAATCCTCACCTTGAGTTCATACATGAGAGGTTTCTCTTTTTACCCTACTTTTTGTTTATGGTTTATCTAACTATAGTTATTTCTTTTCTCTTAATGGTAGGTCTCTTAGGGGTTGTTGGCTCTACCTTGAAACCGTCAGCTCGCGATCGAGTGATGAAAATCCTGGCCTTGCTGGTTGAATGCAAACAAGTCTGTGCCTTTTATATAGAGAGCAACCTTCACTTGTACAAGTTGCTGACCCCGGACCGAACCGTCTTTCTATGCTCTGTCTCCTCTGAATCCATGGGTCTATGCCCCGTCTCATCTGAATCTGCAGGTCTATACCCCACCTCATCTACATCCGCAGGTCCGTGGCTATACGACCATGATGAAGGAAATTATGACGAGGTAGCCGATACAGACTATGTCTACCCTTCGGGAGATCATATGGACATTGAGGAGATGGTGGTGTCTGAGAACTACTCATGCCTACACTCTTTAGTCGGCAGGGCTAGGGACGTGGTCGATGACGGACATACCAACGGTGTTACCTCTCGGGTGCCACCATCGATGCCTGGCGACGAGTTTGCCTTCGATGGCTCTGTCCCCGCCCTTCTGTACCTAAAAGGAATTTCATCATTCCTTCTTTTGTTGGGGCTCCTCTACCCTCGGGGGGGCATTCAAGGCAGGCGTCTTCGGGTGCCTCTTTACCTAAGGAGATGACTCTGCGCTCTTCTACCCCCTGGACCTTTGTGGATGGATCAGGACCTTCTCGGTCCCCTTCCCTATCAAAACGTGCCTCGGCCGACGCACACATCTCCCCCGGTCAAGCTTATGCTTCTGCTTCTGAAGATCATCCTCTGGCAAGCTAGTATGGGGAAGCCATGAGCCATCACCTGGGAAACTTTCCCAAGGGCAAGTGGGGAACTTTGCATGACGTCCCTGACGCTGAGCTAGAAGATGCCTATATGCGAGCCTCCTTGCAGGTATTTGCCAAAAGCTTCAAAAAAAAAATTGTTTTATTTTTTATTTCACATCGCTTGACCCCCAAGGTATATTCTATGTTTTTTCTTTTGGTCTTACTTAGGTTTCTATCCTGGGTCACCGGCTTATTGCCTCAAGCTCTTCATCCGCACAATGGCTTCAACACCAACTTGAGGAGGCCATGGGGGTGCAAGTGGCCGAGGTAGTTCAACAGAGGGATGCTGCTTTAGCGCAGGCTGCATCGACCTCTCGCTCCAACACCAAGTTAGAGGCTACAATCCATACCCTGAACGAGAGGATTGCTACGCTCGAGGCCAAGCTTGTAAATGCTGAGAATGGCATAGTTGAGCGTATGCTACATGCCGTGTGGAGGACCAACCCTGTCATTGACCTGTCTCCCTTTGGAGATTATGCGGTTGAGAAAATCTCGGAGTGAAAGGGTTGAGACGGAGACTTGTAGATTCCTTTACCTTTGGTTTACATATGTTGTTTCCATGTAGTCTCTCATATTGTTTCCCCTTTCTCTTTTTGTGTTTATCGAACTTAAGGGCCTTTGGTAAGCCCCTCTTATTATTACTATTTGTGGATTACATTTCTCTTTCTTGATATGATGATGATAATCTTTCTGGTGCACCTTGATTATACTTTTAAGGACACGTTAACCCATTGGGTTCTTGCAGTCCTTTTATATTTTTTGCGCGCATTTGTTACTTTTTGCGAGAAGTGTCCTTCTCGTCATTATGCATAGTACTATTTCTTCAAGGGCCTCTTTTAGGACCCTTTTTGGCTAGACTTGTTACTGGCCATTCTAGACTTATTGGGAGATTCCTTTCCTTACGGCCTCACCCCTGCAGGGGTGTCAGCCTTTGGTTGGAAGTCATCCTTTTACACTACTCCCTTGATATTCATAAGGGTAGCTAATCCTTTTGAATATAAGAGATAGGATTTTTTTTTTTTTTGCTTATACACGTGCCTCCTGTCCTAGCCCCCAAGTGCTTGGTGAAATTTATTCCATCAGGCACTTTGGTTGATGCTCACATAGAGAATAAAAACAACACGCAAAGTTGTGAACAATTTCATTTATAGTAGGCAGGTTACAACGACATATATGAAATGTTTACATCTACCTGGGAGGTTATCTAGGTAACCTCTTTGATTCGTATCTACTAAGTTAACATAACATGCAACAAACTAAACATAGACATTCTTTGTATTGGATGTGGGAGACTTAGTGGTAGTACTTCTTGAGGTTTTCTGCATTCCATGCTCGAGGTATGACGGTGTCATCCATGCGCACCAACTTATAGGTGTTTGGTGGTATGTATTGAGCGACTTGGTAGGGTCCTTCCCAGTTTGCTCCGAGTACCCCCGCCCCTGGGCCTCGCGTTTTGGGGAGTACTTTTCTTAATACCAGGTCTCCTACTCTGAACATTCTCTCTCGCACCCTCGAGTTCAAGTACCTTGCTGCCCGCTGCTGGTATACCGCCACTCTCATTTGCGCCTTTTCCCTTCTTTCTTCTATCATGTCTAAGCTTTCATCCATTGCTGCATGGTTGACCTGGTCCTCGTATGCATGTATCCTGAAGGAGTTAACCTTCATCTCAAACGGGAGGACAGCCTCACATCCGTATGCTAAGGAGAAAGGGGTCTCTCCAGTGGTTGTGTGCGGGGTGGTCCTTTAGGCCCAAAGCACATTAGGTAGCTCCTTAACTCAAGCCCCTTTCATCTTCTCTAGCTTTGTTTTTAAGTTCTTCTTAAGGACTTTGTTAATGGCCTCAACCTACCCATTTTCCTATGGATGTACAATAGCTGAGAAGCTTCTCCTTATCCCTCTTTCCCTACAGTACTCCTCGAACGTTTCCCCCTCAAACTGGGTGATGTTGTCAGAAATAATTTTGTAGGCACTCCATATCTGCAGACAATGAATTTGTTGACAAAGGTGGTGATATGCTTGGTCATTATTTTTACTAGAGGTTCTGCTTCAACCCACTTGGTGAAGTAATCTATGGCTATGAATGCGTACTTTGCTCCACCTCTACCTATGGGAAGGGCGCCAATCAGGTCTATCCCCCAGATAGCAAAGGGCCAAGGGCTAGTCATGCTAGCTAACTCATTTGAGGGTTTCCGGGAATAGTTTGCGTGCCTATGGCATTTGTCACATTTCCTTGCGAGGTCATTTGCATCTCTCTCCATGGAGGGCAAGTAGTACCCTTGCCTCATGGCTTTCCGAGCTGTGGATGGTCCACTCACATGGTTGCCGCACTCACCCTCATGTATTTCATACAGTACTGTGATAGCCTCCTCCTCATCAACACATCGCAAGAGTGGCACAAAAAACCCCCTCTTGTATAAGATCCCGTCTACCAAGGTGTATCGGGAAACCTTATACACCAGCCTCCGAGCCTCCCTCTTGTCTGTTGGCAAAGCTCCATCCTTCAGGTAACTTATGATTTGGTCAGCCCATGACTCCTTTGGGATGCTGACCATGTGAACGTCTGAATTAACGATGCTTGGCCTCGATAAGTATTCCACAGGTACTGATTCAAGGATATCCCCATCTTTAGTGGAAGCCAGCTTCGCGAGGGCATCAACATGGGTATTCCTCTCTCTCGGGATTTTCTCTATGCTATACTCCACCAACTACCCCAAATAGCCTCTTACCCTTTCCAAGTATGCAGTAATCTAAGAACCCCTCGCCTGATACTCACCCTTTACCTAGAACACCACCAACTGCGAGTCACTAAAAATGTGTAGATGTGTTACCTTTAGCCCCTGGGCTAAACACAACCCTGCTAGAAGCGCTTCATATTCCGCCTCGTTGTTCGAGGTTTCGAACCCAAACCGTATTGCGCAATACATCCTGTGTCCTTCGGGTCCAGTCGTCACGATACCTACTCCAGATCCTCCTTCGTTGGATGCTCCATCCACATGCAAGCTCCAGTTCTCAGAACTCCTTGGCTCTCCTTCTATGACAGACTGTCCCTCTTCTTCATCTCCTCCTTCATTTGGTCGATAGGTGAACTCCACTATGAAGTCTGCAAGCACTTGTCCATTGATGGAGGTCCTTGGGGTAAAAGTGATGTCGAATTGACTCAACTCGATCGACCATTTCATCAGTCTCCCCGAGGTTTCAAGTTTATGCAAGACGTGTCTTAAAGGGCTATCAATGAGAACTTCGATTGCATGGGCATGGAAGTAGGGCCTCAACTTCCTTGAAGCCACAACTAACGCGTATGCCAACTTCTCTATCTCCGGGTATCGGTTCTCCACATCTACTAACCGTTTACTGACGTAGTACACGGGTTGTTGGTGCTTCTTCTCTCCTTTAACCAAGGCAGCGCTTATGGAATTCTCGGATACTGCCAAGTATAAGTATAGCCTTTCGCCCTTTTCAGGTTTTGCCAACAAGGGTGGCTTCCTAGGTGTTCCTTCAACTTGATAAAAGCATCCTCACATTCTTCATCCCAAGTGAACTTTTTTCTCCCTTTTAGGATGTTGAAGAAGGGGAGGCACTTGTCCGTAGACCTCGAAATGAATCTATTAAGGGTTGCCACCCATCCCGTTAGACATTGCACCTCCTTCTTGTTCTTGGGTGGGCTCATTTCTATTAAAGCCTTTATCTTATCAGGATTAGCTTCGATGCCTCTGGAGTTGACCATGAAACCTAAAAACTTTCCCGAGGATACACCGAAAGTGCACTTTAGTGGATTCAGCTTCATTCAGTACCTCCTAAGTGTGTCAAACATCTCACCTAGGTCTTTGTTGAGTTCTGCGGCATTTTTGGTCTCAACCAGCATATCGTCAATGTATACCTCCATGTTCCTCCCTATCTGGTTAGCGAACATTTTTTTCACCAATCTTTGATAGGTGGCACCTGCGTTCTTTAATCCAAAAGGCATCACTTTATAACAGTAGAGTCCTTTATCCGTTATAAATGACATATGTTCTTTGTCAGCTGGGTTCATAGGTATCTGGTTGTATCCAGAGTAGGCATCCATAAAGCTAAGTAACTCGTGCCCGGCCGTCGCATCCACCAACTGATCTATCCTTGGAAGCAGAAAACTATCCTAAGACAAGCCTTATTGAGGTTTGAGAAGTCAACGCAAGTCCTCCATTTTCCATTCGGTTTTGGGACTAGCACCGGGTTCAATACCCATATAGGACAGAATGATTTGTGGATGAACCCATTGGCCTTAAACTTGTCAACCTCCTCCTTTAAGGCTGCGTACCTCTTTGGGTCAAGCGCTCGTCTTTTCTGCCTAATGGGCCTCGCCTCGGGGGCGATATTCAAATGGTGGCACATGATAGCAGGATCTATTCCCACCATGTCTTCGTGACTCCAAGCAAATACATCCAGATTTTCCTTCAAAAACTTTACCAACTTCTCCTTCGCGTCGCTTTGAAGGCTTTTTCCCGCCTTCAACTTTCGCAATTGCTCTTCCATCACCACGATTTCCTCTACCTCCTCCACGAGTTCTGCCCCTGGCTCCTCCATGATTCTGGAGTCTAGTTCCTGCGAGTTTGCGCCCCTATGTACCACCATCACAATCGGTTCTCGCGGTTTCACAGACGTGCGAAGGGAGGTGTTATAACACTCCCTTGCCTCTCTTTGTTCTCCTTTCATACTCGCTACTCCACCAGGAGTTGGGAACTTGACGGCGAGGTGATATATTGAAGTAATCGCTTTCAATTCTCTTAGGGATGGTCTCCCCAATACCGCATTGAAAGCTGAAGCACAATCTACCATGACGAAGTTTTCCATGAGTGTGGTCTGTCTGGGTTGTTCTCCCATGGTGAGTGCCAATTCGATCACCCCTAAGGGTTGTATCGAGTCCCACGTGAATTTGTATAAGGAGGATTGAAAGGGTTTCAAGTGTCTGACGCCCAAACCCATATTCTCCAAGGCGGGGCGATATAAGATATCTACGAAACTTCTGTTGTCTACGAGGACCCAATGCACCCGCATGTTGGCCAACTGAACTGTCAACACAAAATGATCATTATGGGGAAAGTACACCCCTCATGCATCCTCCTCCGTGAAAGTGATTGAGTCATTTTCTCCCTTAAAGTTTTTCGGGGATCGTTGCTCCAAACTCATGACACACGGTGGTGGACTCCGTCTGGCTTCTCTAGCGTACCTGTCTCAACCCTTCCTGGACACTCCCCCAAACCCTGGACCTTCAAAGATCATTCTCACTTCTCCTTGTTTCTCTAGGACTCTTCCTTGTGCCTGAGATATCACCGGCTCATCCTCCGATTTCTGTTTTTCTCTTCTGAAATATTGGCCTAGGTGCCCCCTGCGGATGAGCTCTTCAATTTCTTCCTTCAAATGGGTACATTCTGCTGTGGTATGGCTGATATCCTTGTGGTACTAACAGTATTTGCTAGGGTCCCTCTTGGACCGGTATTTTCTCATCGGTGGGGGCCTCTTGAAGGGAACCCGATCCTTATTTGTTAGGTAGATATGCTCTCTGGTGTCCGTCGGGCTCGTATAGAAGGTGTAAGCCATTTTCCTATGGTCGCTTCCGTGTTTGGGCCTTCTCTGTTGATCATCTGTTGGCCCTTCATACGCCATCTTCTTCTTCACCCCATTCAACCCTTCATTGGCTGGGGGCTTTACATGGGATTTGATTTTTCCTGCCTTTAAGTTCGCATGGCCATCCTCCACACGAATGTACTTTTGTGCCCTTTCGTAGAAGTCATCTAGGTCAGTGACTTCCCTTTTGAGCATATTATCCCACAACTTACTCCCCGAACGCACTCTCACTGTGATGGCCATTTTTAACTCCCTGCGGGTCAAGCTTCCTACTTTGGCTGCCTCCATGTTAAACTTGTTGATGTAGCTCTTTAGACTCTTGTTTTCTCCCTGCTTCACGTTGGCGAGGCTAGTGCCCAACATTGTGTAATCACGCACGGCGTGATGCTGTTGGATAAATTCATCAGAAAACTACTACCAACACCTGATGGACTCTGGTCGACGTCTCTTGAACCAATTGTACGCAGGTCCTTTCAATGTGACAGGAAAGCAATGGCACCTGGCTCCGCTACTAATCCCCCTTAACTTCATCAGGCCGTTAAATGCGTCCAGATGGTACTTAGGGCGTCGGATAGCTTGGATCTACTTAATGAAGGGCGATTCATGGTCGAACTCGTCCTCAATGGCTTGTCCTCCAGATGCTATGACAATATTGCTCCTTAGGCTCCTCATTTCTGTGTCTAGGTCTTGTCTCCTCTTTTTCAAGGAGTCTTTGAACGTGGACGTGTTAGCATCTCCCTTTCCCTTGCCTTCCTAGGGCGCCATAGGAAGTGTAGTCCTTTTATCCGACCTTTTCTTGTTGAGTTCCTCTCGTAGATCTGAGGGTGTTTTCCTTGAGGTGACTTCGACGTCGTTATGAGGGCCAACGTTGTTCTTCTACTCTGGCCTCTGGGGCTGCTTCGGTGGTCCGAGATGTTTGTTCTGCTTCATCCTGGGGATATTACTGGTGGAGAGTCGAGTCCTTCCATCGTCTACCGGGACGGTGGTTTCTGCCCCCTCTTGACCTCTCTCTTTTCACTTAGGGAGAGATATGTTTGATTTCCCTTGCAACAAGCCATTTAGCACCTCTTGCATGTTCTCTAAGGTGGTTTCTAGCCTTTGGTTCTTGCAGTGTAGTTCATATATCTCCTCTTCATAGAATTGAGATCTAGAACTTGAGCTCATGGAATGGACCCGGGGATGCTTGTCAGGTCTGCGCGTCGATGGGCCCGGATCCTGCCAGCCGGAGTTTGGCAACTGCGGCGGCCTTGGGGGCGGGAACTCGTCGGCATCTCTTGTAGGGGCAGCTGTTGACCTTAGATGATTCTGATCTGGTGGGATGGCTGGGGATGAGGCCTCCCTCTCATCTTCGTGAACCTCGGGTACCTTTGGGGCCTCCACATCTCTGGGCAGAGGAGGATTCTTCATGGAGACCTTCAGCTGATCTCCATCAAGGTGGACCTCCCCCTCTCGTGGCTCTCTCAGCCGTTTAGAAATTCTTGGCATTTTTTTCCTGCCAGAATTAATGGTAGAACACTGGCTTGATACTTATTCTTCCAACAGACGACGCCAAACTGTTGACGGTAAGAACTCGTCAATGATTTAAGGTTAGAAAACTCAAATTATATTGTGAAAGATAGCTAAGAATAAGATGAAATGAACTTTGAAGAGAAGAGAATGCAGAACTATCATGGAGCAAAGATCATATATCCTTTAATTGTCTGTCCATAAAATCAATTTACCAACCCCTTAACCTGAGGGGTCGAAACCTATTTATAGGTGGGCTCTATTGGCCCCTGATACAAGTAGGTCCCTGGGGACAAGGACGTATACAGGTATATGGTCAAGGTAGTGGCTCAGGACATAGTGGTGTCTACTCTGACAATGCCAAAGTAGTGGTGCGGGACATCGTATTGCCGACTCTGGTGTATGGTCGGGGGTGCTCAGGTAGTGCCTCCACTCTCCGTACAAGTTTGTACCACCACTACTCGTCAAACGCGGATGACAGGGCCATGCCTCTATCCTCTTCATGATCGTACATCCCATACCAGTACACGTACCTTGTACCCAGTCGTCCTCATCAATTCATGTTTGGCGCCTAATGATTATTTGACATACCCGTTTGGTGTTTCCAAGTGTTCCTCGTACACATATCGAGGAGGCTCCAAACTTTATATGTCATGAGAAACTAAGGCGTGTGGGTGCCTCCCTGGTGGAACCTACTTCTCGAAGGGAATTAGGGCCTCTTCAGCGAGGCACGGGGTGCTTATGGCAAGACAAGGAGTGCACGGGAGGCCTAGCGAAGGTCTCTCATAACAAGATGCTAGCGATTCTTTAAGGGTCTGACATAGCAAGACGACCCTTGGAGACCCTCATTTGGATGCAACGGTCGATGTACATAGGACACGAAAGACCATGCGAGGCTGCACCCACGCATAGCGAGGTTGGCCTAGGTGTGGACACATGCGCCTATGGGCGCGAGACATGTGAGATGTAGCGAGGCTGCACCCTCGCATAGCGAGGCTGACCTAGGTGCGGATGCATGTGCCTATGGGTGCGGAACACGTGAGATGTAGTGAGGCTGGCCTATGGTGATTAAACGGAGGCTTGGCGTGATGTTTTGCATAGACGCTACGTGCGGGAGGCTAGCCTTGAACCTCGCATAGCGAGGGTGGTGCCTTGGGGTACCCATGATTGGATGCTTGGGTGCGCGTGGGAGCCTCGCACGACGCGGCACAAGGTAGCCTCGCATAGCCATACATAGGGTAGCCTTACATGGCGAGTTCCTCATATGACAGCCCTTGAAGACCTATACTTGGATACATGTGTCTATGCATCTCGACTCTTGAGCTTATCATCCTAGCGTAGGCACATCGGACCTCGCTATACAAATCCTTCAAGAATGAACACTACTTCAAATATTTATTAGGAAATTATTCAATATTTACACTCATCATCATTATTGTTATTTTTCTTTTGCAGACTTATACAGTGGCCCAACGATTTGCCACTCGGCGCAGGACCTCTCCTCGTCGAATGCTGAGAGGGACCGTCTAACGGTCAAGGTTCAGGGGCTCAAGAGGGAAATCATTGAAACCAACCTTAAGCTTGAGAAGGCCCTGGCGAAGGCTTCTTCATCATCAAAAAAGAAGAAGAGGGCGACTGCCAAGGCCATGATGCTGCAGGAGAAGGTTACTCGCTTAGAGGCTGATCTTAAGGGAGCAGAGGCCAAAATCGCAACGTTACAGGAGAGGGTCACTTCCTTAGAGGCGAATTTGGCTGATATCAAGTACAAATCCATAGAGCGTGCCCTCTACGGAGTATGGAGTCAAAATCCTAACATTGATTTTTCCTCCTTTGGTGAGCACGTCGTTGCTAGGGTGGCTGAGTGGAACGCCTACAGCAAGAGGCCTTAAGATCCCGCTTCTGCAATTTTTACCGTTCAGTTCAATGTGGTTGTATGCTCATTTGAGCCTTATTTTGATTTTAATTTCTCTAAGTCCTGTCACATTATCAGAACTCTTTTTTTGTTTGTTATATATATACATATGTGATTATTCGCTTTTGTTCCTCTATGTTTGAGGTCCTTTTGAGCCCGCAAAATGGGGTTCGATAGGTCCTCTCTTTGGTGCACCTTGATTGTATCTATAAGGATATGTTAACCCTTTGGGTTCTAGTCATCCTTTTATATACTTTTGCGCACGCTTATTATTTCTTGCGAGAAGCGTCCTTGTCGTCATTATTCATAGTACTATTTTTGCAAGGGTCTTTTTTAGGACCCTTTTTGGCTAGACGGCTTGGTGGCCACTCTAGGCTTATTCGTGGGTGCTTCTCCATAGGCACTTCCTCTTGTGGAAGTATTTTCCCTTATTAGGAGACTATTCTTGTAGGACCTTTTGACCTCCTTAATGCTCATAAGGGTAGCTAATCCTTGTGAACTCAAGTGATGCCTTACCAGGTCTTCATCTTTATTTATAAGGGGTTTTATATATATATAAGGGTCTCATTTAGGATCCTGATATAAGGGGTCCTTTTAGGATCCTGATATAAGGGGTCTTTTTAGGATCCTCCTGATAAGGAGTCCTTTTTGGATCCTGATATAAGGGATCCTTTTAGGATCCTCTTCTTTGCTATATACTCTACCCCCCAAGTGGTTGGCGAGATTTATCTCAGCAAGCACTTTGATCATTCCATTCACATGTCTTGATAAACATTTTGCTTAAACAAGAACTTTTACTACATGTTCATCTAATGTCACACCATATTCATTGGAAGCAGGTGAAGTACATGATAACTTAATGTGACTTCGTTCTTACTACATATTAAGGAATCCAAGCTAAACTTATAGCTATTACATTTAATTTGCACGTTAGTCAGAACAATAACATTCATGCCCCAACATGGAGGTCTTACTAATAATATTTCTTTAGATGTTCTATGTTCCATGCTCTAGGTACCATGGTATCATCCAAGTGTGCAAGCTTGTAGGTGTTAGGGGGCACAACCTGGGCAACTTGGTAGGGCCCTTCCCAGTTTGCTCCTAACACACCCGCGTTCGGATCTCAAGTGTTGGGCAGGACTTTCCACAATACGAGATCTCCAACTCTGAACGCCCTTTCTCGCACCCTGGAATTATAGTATCTTGCATCTCATTGCTGATATGTTGCTAGTCTCAGTTGTGCCCTTTCTCTCCTAGCTTCCAACATGTCCAAATTCCCGGCTAATGTTGCGATATTAGCCTGGTCATCATATGCTTGTGTGCGGATGGAGTTAATCTTCATTTCTATTGGAAGGACAGCCTTGCAACCATAGGCTAAGGCGAAAGGCGTCTCTCCAGTGGTGGAACGAGGCGTGGTCCTGTAGGCCCAAAGCACATTGGGAAGTTCTTCGACCCAGGCTCCTTTCAACTTTTCTAACTTTGTTTTCAAGTCCCTTTTTAGGATCTTGTTGATGGAATCTACTTGTCCATTGGCTTGTGCATGTACTACAACAGAGAAACTCCTCTTGATTCCCTTTTCCCTACAATATTCCTCGAACATTCCTCCTTCAAATTGCATCCCATTGTCGGAGATTATCTTGTAGGGTACTCCAAACCTGTAAACGATAAATTTGTTGATGAAGGTGGTCATTTGCTTAGCCTTTATGTTATCTAGAGGCTCTGCTTCCACCCATTTAGTAAAATAATCGACTGCTAACATGGCATATTTTGCATTTCCTCTTCCTGCTGGCAACACTCCAATCAAGTCAATCCCCCACATAGCGAAGGGCCACAGACTGGTCATGCTCACCAACTCATTTGGTGACTGTCTGGGGTAATTTGCATGCCTCTGGCACTTGCCACACCTTTTCGCGAAATTGCTCGCGTCCTTCTCCATGGTAGGCCAATAATACCCCTGGTGAATGGCCTTTTTTGCTGTGGACTGCCCCCAGCATGATTTCCACATTCCCCTTTGTTTATCTCTCGCATAATTTTTAAAGCCTCTCCCTTATCTATGCACCGTAGGAGTGGGGTAGAGAAGCCTCTCTTATATAGGACTCTGTCTACTAGGGGGAATTGGGCGGCTCTGTAAGTCAGCTTCTGGGCATTTTTTCTGTCCAAAGGCAAGGTCCCATCATTTAAGTACCTCACGATGGGTGCAAACCATGACTCCTCAGGGTTATTGACCATATGGATCTTCTCTTCTGCTATGCTCGGCTTGGAGAGGTATTCGACTGGGATGGACTCAAGCATGTCTTCATCTCGAGTAGAGGCGAGTTTTGCAAGAGCATCGATGTTTGTGTTTTGCTCCCTCGAGATCTGTTCTATGGTGTATTTTTTGAACTGATCCAAATACCCTTTCACCTTGGTGAGATATGAAGCCATTTTTGGACCTCTAGCTTGATATTCACCCTTCACCTGAAACACTACCAGCTGTGAGTCACTAAAGACATGCAAGTGGGTTACCTTTAACTCCTTAGCTAGCCGCAAGCCAGCCAACAGTGCCTCGTACTCTGCTTCATTGTTGGAAGCTTCAAATCCTAATCTTAAGGCATAATACATCTTGTGCCCCTCAGGTCCCGTCATCACTATGCCAGCGCCGGCTCCTCCTTCGTTAGATGCCCCGTCTACATGGAGGCTCCATTCTTCAGGGTGCTTTTCCCCTTCATGCGCCGGTTCATTCTCTTCTACTTCTCCCTCCTCATGGGGTCGGTGTGCAAACTCAACTATAAAGTCTACAAGTACCTGCCTGTTGATTGAGGTCCTTGGGGTGTAAGTGATGTCAAATTGACTTAATTCAATCGACCACTTTAACAACCTTCCTGAAGTTTCCAGTTTGTGCAAGACTTGACGCAAAGGGGTGTTGGTGAGCACCTCGATAGCATGAGCATGAAAATAGGGCCTCAGCTTTCGAGAAGCCACTATCAAGGTGTAAATGTGGAAATTTCTCCTTGTGAATTCTATTCACGGGTGAAGCTCTATACTACGAGACATCCTAAAAGGGCGTCACATGATGGTGAGGAAGTTGGGATAAGAGAGACACCCTCACTAGGCGAGGGCCCTCGGCCACTTGCCCATCTGAACTTCACCCTCGCTATGCGAGGGTCCCTAACTGGTCTTCCGCGTGCGCCCCGTTCCATCAGGCATCAAGCCTCGCCTACACTCGGAGGAAGAATGTCAGCCTCGCTATGCGAGGGTGAGGGCTTTGTTTTGGCATCCGTGCTCCTAGCCTCTCGACGCTGCACCCGGAAGGAGGAGAGGCAGCCTCGCTATGCGAGGGACCCTCGCCATGCGAGGGTGCTACCTTGTTGCGACGCCCGAGCCATGCCCATACCGGAGGGAAAAAGACTAGCCTCGCTAGGCGAGGTACCCTCGCTACGCGAGGTACCCTCGCTACGCGAGGTACCCTCGCTATGCGAGGGTGTAGCCTTGCCACGGCGCTCTTGCTGCTAGCCTCTTGTCTTTGCGATCCGCATAAGCCGGCCCTGACCCTTGGCACCTTGACTTCTCAGGACATGCATAGGTTGAAGCCTCCTTGACATAAGGCACGGGGTCACTTGGGGGAACCTTGTTGATATGCCAAACGAACATGGAGCATTGAACGGGAATGGATGAGGACGACCGGGTACGGAACACGTGCGCTGACACGAGGTGTACGGTTATGGAAAGAACAGAGGCACGACCCTATGATCTGCGTCTAAGGAGTAGTGGCGGTACGGACCTGTACGAAGAGTAGTGGAACCACTTGGACACCCCCGACCACACGCCAGAGCCGACAGTACTATGTCCTAGGCCACGACTCTGACACCATCATGGTAGACACCACTACGCCCTGAGCCACTACATTATCAGAGTACCTATGTACGTCCCTGTGGTCTGGGACTTGTTTGTATCCAGCGCCAATAGAGCCCCCCCATATAAACAGACTCCAACCCCTCAGGCTAAGGGGTTGGAAAACTGAATGTATGAAAGAGACTTAAGAAATATATGTTTCTGGTTTTCGTTGTTGCCTGAGTTTTCTTCTGTTGATTAGAGTTCTTTCTATCTGATTCAAAGCTTCCTGTAGTATTGAGATTGAAGTTTTCTAACCATCAATCGTTGACGAGTTCTCACC
This sequence comes from Humulus lupulus, assembly GCF_963169125.1. Taxonomy (NCBI): domain Eukaryota; kingdom Viridiplantae; phylum Streptophyta; class Magnoliopsida; order Rosales; family Cannabaceae; genus Humulus; species Humulus lupulus. The sequence continues at coordinate 159,369,953 of NC_084799.1, forward strand.
GTCAACACAAGGCATATGCCAGCTTCTCTATTTCTAGGTACCGGGTTTCTGCGTCTACCAACCGCTTGCTCACATAGTACACGGGCTGCTGATGCTTCTTTTCTCCTTTGACCAAGGCGACACTTATAGAATGCTCTGATACAGCTAGATATAAGTACAACTTTTCCCCTTTTTCTGGCTTGGCCAAACGGGGTGGTTTTCCAAGGTGTTCCTTTAGCTTGGTGAAGGCTTCTTGACAATCATCATCCCAAGCAAACTTTTTGCTCCCTTTTAGGATGTTGAAGAAAGGGAGGCATTTGTCAATGGACATGGAGATGAACCTATTGAGGGCAGCGACTCTCCCTTTTAAGCACTATACCTTCTTCTTGCTTCGTGGTGGGCTTATTTCCAGCAATGCCTTGATTTTGTCAGGGTTGGCCTCGATACCTCAGGAATTCACAATAAACCTAGGAACTTCCCTGACGAAACTCCGAAGGTGCACTTGAGCGGGTTCAGCAATGCCTTCCTATTTGATTCGCAAACATTCTGTTCACCAGCCTTTGATAAGTAGCACCTGTGTTCTTTAAACCAAAAGGCATCACTTTGTAGCAATAAAGCCCCTTATCTGTTATGAACGAAGTGTGCTCTTCATCGGCCGGGTTCATGGGTATTTGGTTGTACCCGGAATATGCATCCATGAAGCTAAGTAGCTCATGCCCCGCCATGGCGTTTACTAACTGGTCTATCTTGGGAACTGGGAAGTTATCCTTAGGGCAGGCTTTATTGAGGTTAGTGAAGTCAACACAAGTCCTCCACTTTATGTTTGGCTTTGGGACTAACACTGGGTTTGATACCCATATTTGGTAGAATGCCTCTCGAATAAACCCATTTTCCTTCAACTTGTCAACCTCTTCTTTTAGGGCTGCGTATCTTTCAGGGTCTACCGCTCTCCTTTTCTGCCTCACAGGCCTTGCTTTTGGGTTGATGTTTAAGTGATGGCACATGACTAATGGGTCTATTACAACCATGTCCTCGTGACTCCAGACGAATACGTCGAGGTTGGCTTTCAGAAATTCTACCAACTTCTCCTTCACGATACCCATAAGGTTTCTTCCTACCTTCAACTTTCTCAATGGCTCATTCATGACCGTGACTTCTTCCAACTCCACTACCGGCTCGACTCTTGGTTATTTTGCGACTCGCTGGTCCAACTCGTGCGGGTTCGTGCCTTCATGCACAACCATTGACATAGGCACCGATGGCTTTTGGGTCATGCGGAGGGATGTGTTATAGCATTCCCTCGCTATCTTCTACTCTCCTTTCATGCTTGCTATTCCCCCAATAGTTGGAAATTTCATGGCTAAGTGGTATACAGAAGTTATTGCCTTCAATTCTCTTAGGGAGGGTCTCCCTAATACCGCATTGAAGGTTGAGGCGCAATCTACCACGACAAAGTTTGCCATTATGGTGGTTTGTCTGGGTTGTTCTCCCATGGTGAGGGCTAACTTAATTGCCCCTAGGGGCTATATTGAATCTCCTATAAATCCATATAGGGAGGTATTGCAAGGCTTTAGTTGCCAGATGTTTAGTCCCATTTTCTCCAAAGCTGGGCGATATAGGATGTCCACAGAGCTTCCATTATCCACCAAGACCCGATGCACCCTCATGTTTACAAGCTGGACAGTCAACACCAAGGGGACCATTATGAGGGAAGTGTACACCCCGTGCATCTTCTTCAGTGAAGGTTATCGAGTCATTCTCACCCTTGAAACTCTTCAGGGGGCGTTTCTCAAAACTTATGAAACATTGTGGTGGACTTCGTTTGGCCTCCCTGGCATATTTGTCTCGCCCCTTCCTTGATTCGCCTCCAAATCCTGGCCCTCCGAAAATGGTCCTAACTTCTCCTTGTACCTCATAGGCCACCTCTCATGCCCGTGGCGAGGATACCCCTTCTTCCGGCCTTTGGATCTCTTTGTGGACGTATCTGCCCAAATGTCCCCTGTGTATAAGCTCTTCGATTTCTATTTTCAAATGGTTGCATTCTACGGTGGTGTGGGCGATATCTTTGTGATACTGGCAATATTTACTGGGGTCTCTTTATGAAATTGGCGGGGGCCTTCTGAAAGGGACCTGGTTTTCATTCGTGATGAAAATATGTTCCCTAGCATGGGTGAGGTCAGTATAAAAGGTGTAGGGGCCTTGCCTGCACTCATCAGTGCGCTGGGGCTTCCGAGGCCGTTCATCTCTTGTTCCTTCATAGACCCTCTTCTTCTTTGCACCACTTTGGCTCTCCCAGATTGAGGGTTTTGGTGGAGACTGGTCTTTTCTGGCCTTAAGGCTTTCGTGACCATCCTCTACACGAATATATTTCTGTGCCCGCTTGTAGAAATCGTCCAAATCTGTGACCTCTCTCTTGAGCATGTTATCCCATAACTTTCTTCCCGGGTGTACTCTGGCCGTGATGGCCATTTTTACCTCTCTACGAGTCAAGCTCCCTACCTTGGCTGCCTCCATATTGAACCTGTGGATGTAGCTCTTCAGACTCTCATTTTCTCCTTGTTTCACGTTAGCGAGGCTAGTGCCCGGCATTTTGTAATCACGCATGACGTGATGTTGCTAGAGAAATTCATCAGAAAATTGTTGCCACGACCTGATAGACCCTTGTCGAAGTCTTTTGAATCATTTGTATGCAGGTGCTTTCAATGTGACAGCAAAGCAATGACACCTGGCTCCGCTACTAATCCCCTTTAAATTCATTCGATCGTTCGATGCGTCCAGATGGTACTTGGGATCTATGTTTCCTTCATATGGGGTCATATGAGGCTCCTTGAAGTTGGCTAGGAGCCGGATGGCTTGGATCTCCTTAATTAAGGGCGATTCGTGGTTGAACTCATCCTTAATGGCTTGTCCTCCAGATGCGGTGATGATCTTGCTCTGTAGGCTCCTCATTTCTGTGTCTAGGTCTTGTCTTCTCTTGTTCAAGGTGTCTCTCAACGTGGACGGGTTAGCATCTCCCTTTCTTTTGCCTTCTCGGGGTGCCATAGGAGGTGTAGTCCTTTTATCTGACCTTTTCTTGTTGAGTTCCTCCTGTAAATCTGAGGGTTTTTTACTTGAGGTGACTTCGACTTCGTTACGAGGGCCAGCGTTGTTCTTTTGCTCTGGCCTCTGGGGCTGCTTAGGTGGTCCGGGACGTTCGTGCTGCTTTGTCCGGGGGGTATTTGTAACGAGCCAAATTTACTAATAAGGCTTAATGGCCTTGATTAATGTGCCAGGAAGGCATAACTGGATTATATGTGATTCAATAATTAAAAGCATGTTATATGATAATTTGGATATCTGTGAAGCATGACTATGTGTATTAGTATGCATGTAGGCCCTGATTAGGTTAGAAGGGCATATTCGTAATTTTAGCCCGTTGAGGGTATAAATGTAAATAACTGTGATAAACTGTTGAGACCACATTATTATGTGGATATATTTGTAGCTTGTGGCTTGAGGTGATCCTAATGAACGGTTTAGTGAAAAAGTCACGGCGGGAATTTATACCCGGCTCAGGGCGAGCCTTAGGGTATTTTTGGGAATTTAGGAAATATATTGGAGTCTATTTTGATATTGAGGAATATAATTGGTGTTTAGCTAGGTTTCGGGAAGGAAGCGGTAAATATTAGAGACATTCGAGGAATTAGCAGGAATTGGGTGTAATGACTAAAATGCCCTTAGGAGGTTTAAAAGCTTAGTTTTAAATGGGAGGGTAAACTGGTCATTTGAGTTAAAAGTAGGGATATGTATTATAATGCTTTATGCCTTAGTGGGATGTGTAGAAAGTGGAAGAAGTCTGAAGAAAAGAAAAGAAAAAGGAAAAGAAAAGAAAGAAAGGGAAAGTAGGGCATTATCTTCCTTATGCGGTTTGGGATTTCTTCTTCAATCCTTGGGTCTTTTGGAGCTGTGACTCAGGGAGAGTTTAGGTAGGAGCTTGAGACTAGGGTCCTTGGTTTGGTTTGAGGAGTTAGCAAGGGTAGTTCATCCATCTGAGGTAAGTTTCTAGGTTCCTCTCATGTGTTTTTGGTTTTGGCTGAGATGGTTATCTAAATTGAGTTTCTATGGGAATTCTAGGGAATTAAGCTTAGAATTTGAGGAGGTGAAGGCTAAGGAAGTGTGGAAGATAACCTAGGTTGAGTTCATCCATCAAAGGTAAGAAGTTCTAGCTTTAAGTTCTGAGATTTCTGTTGCACTACTGAGTTTTGAGCTTTAAGCTCAACTATGGTGATTTCTTTGTTTTGGGGTGCATGTGATTGAGTTTTTTATGATTGGGTCTTATGGGGTGAGATATAGATGTTGGTAGGTTGGTTTTGGAGTTTGGTTGAGGTTTGGAAGGGTTTTGGCTCGAGGGAGTTCAAAGAGGAGAAGTCTGGGAATTGCCTGGCTATGACTAGCGCTGTAGTGCTAGCTTTAGGGCTCTACAGTGCTAGGCTTGAGTGTTTGGGAGCCTGTTGGCTCTGTTTGTAGCGCTGTAGCACCCACTTTGGGGTGTTGTAGCGCTACCCTATTCCCAGAAGGGGATTTTTGGGTTATTTCTTAGGGTTTTTGCCCGGGGGCTCGGGGTTTAATTCTACCACCCCGTTTGGTGGATTAGGGCTTCCCGAGGGCTCGGGATTGGTCCCGAGGTTAGGTTTTGGAATTGAAGTTTGGTGTGGTTCTAACTTGTGACCGTGACTAGATGTTCGCTTGGGCTCGAACGGGATCATGCTTGAGGGTTGAATTGAACAAGCTATCAGAATCTAAAGGTAAGAAAACTGCACCCGGTTATGTGATTGTGTTGGGACTAAGAGCTCCCTATATCTGTATGATGTCATAGATGGTATTATGCCATGGGACATGTGATAAACGGCCTAAGAGTGCCGTAAATAATATTTGCGCATAGGGCGCGGCTCGGCCACTGGTAGCTAAGGACAGCTTAATATTCACTGAGCTCGGTTTAAGCGGGCCAGAGTCAGTGGGATAAATAGAAGGTACGGCCTAAGGGCGTTGACCCTGGTTATCATGTGTGAATTGATTATTAGTATGAAATGATGTACTTGGTATGCTGAATACTTGATTAACATGTATATTTGGAATGATGAGTACATGGTTATACTGTATGAATTACCTGGTTGTTTTGTTAGATGACCATGCTCTGTTATTGTGTTTTCTTGCTGGGCCTTGGCTCACGGGTGCTACGTGGTGCAGGTAAAGGCAAAGGAAAAGTGGACCAATCTGAGATGGAGAGCTTTGGGGCTATATGTACATAGTCAGCTGATCAGCCGCCACGACCGAGGAGTGGTACAGGACAAGAAAAGCCTAACTGTCTGTTTTGCCTTAGAGTGGCTAGTCACTGTATTTTAATCTTGAAATTTTTGTAAACTTTCTTTTAACTTTACTACTTCTGGGATCCCATGTAAAATGTTTGATTATAAGAAATGAAACTTTTGAGACCAAAATCTTTTAACCCTAGTTCAACCGAGGTTTCAGTAACACGTTTCTAACTAATTGACTTGATTAGAAAGTCTTGCACCTTTATAAATACACAGTGTAACGGTCTTGGCTATCTAGGGCGTTACAGTATTATTAGTGGAGAGTCGAGTCCTCCCATCGTCCTCTAGGACTGTGGTCTCCGCCCCCTCTTGACCTCTCTCTTTTTGCCTAGGGAGAGTTATGTTTGATTTCCCTTGTAGCAAGTCATTTAACACCTCTTGCATGTTCTCTAAGGTAGTTTCTAGCCTTTGGTTCTTACGGTGCAGTTCACGTATCTCCTCTTCATAGAATCGAGATCTAAAACTCGAGCTCACAGAATGGACCCGGGGATGCTTGTCAGGTGTGTGCGTCGATGGGCCTGGATCTTGCTGGCCGGAGTTCGGAACCTGCGACGGCCTTGGGGGTGGGAACTCACTGGCATCTCTTGCAGGGGAAGCTGCTGACCTTGGACGATTCTCATCAGATGGGACGGCCGGGGATGAGGCCTCCCTTTCATCTTCGTGAACCTCAGGCTCCTTTGGGGCCTCCACATTTTTGGGTGGAGGAGGATCCTTCATGGAGGCTTTCAGCTGATCTCCATCAAGGTGGACCTCCACCTCCCGTGGCTCTCTCAGTCTCTTAGAATGTCTTGCCATTTTTACCTGTCGGAATCAATGGAAGAACAGTGGCTTGACACTCATTCTTCCCACAGCCGGCGCCAAACTGTTGACAGTGAGAACTCGTCAACGAAGTTAAGTTAGAAAAAAATCAAAGTATGTAGCTTAAAACTAAAAAACTTCACGAATCTAATAAGAAGCTTAGATGATAGTTGCAGGAAGAAAAAATTGAGAAAAGGACTTGTATTTCTCTTGGTGTAAAGCTACAGTATTTATCCAACCCCATTCAATGTTGAAGTGGGGTTCCCTTTATAGTGGGCTCTAATGGCCCTTGATACATTGTGGTCCAGGGGACCAGATTGTACACAAGTACATTGTCAGGAGAGTTGTATCAGGTGTAGTGGTGTCGGCTTCAGTACACGGTAAGAGTCTGTGGGAGCACCTCCACTTTAGTACTCGATTATGCCTCCACTACTCACTTAGTACGGGTGTCAGAGATGGGTTGGTGAGGACCATAACATGTACCTCAAGTGTACGACCACTACTTGTCAGGCATGGGCCTTGTGTCCGTACTCTAATTCCTCTTCTGACTTCGCGTACTTCTTCTGACTTCGCGTCGAATCGCTATGAGGCTTCCCATATCCTTCCTTAATCTTGTTTTAAAGGGTCCTTGATTTTACTTCTCGCGAGGCCCCTAAGGAAAAGGGATGATTATTGGAGGCCATGTCTCACGAGGCCCCCTCGGCGTGGCTGGTGCGCGAGGCGAGGCCCGCGACGCGACTGGTGCGAGGTGCCTTGGGGGCTGTGAGTCGCTTGTCTCCTAGTGGTGTTACGGGGAGAGGCGCGGGTGCGCGAGTCGAGGCCACCACGAGGCCCACGGCGCGGCTGGTGCGAGGCGTCTTGGGGGATGCGAGATGCTTGTCTCCTAGTGGTGTCATGAGGAGAGGCACGCGAGTGCGAGGCGAGGCCACCACAAGGCCCACAACGCGGCTAGTGCGAGGCGCCTTGGGGGCTGCGAGACGCTTGTCTCTTAGTGGTGTCATGAGTCGATGCCACCACAAGGCCCACAGTGCGGCTGGTGCGAGGCGCCTTGGGGGCTGCGAGAGGCTTGTCTCCTAGTGGTGTCGCGAGGAGAGGCGCGCGAGCCCCTGGTGGTGTCGCGAGGCGAGGCCACCACGAGGCCCACGACGCGGATGGTGCGCGGGGCAAGGCCGCGAGACCCTTGATGTGGTTGGCGCAAGATGGGGCTCTTGGGCCGTTGGCGTGAGACGTCCGCAGTACCCCAGGTGCCACTTCGCGAGATGTGGCCTCACGAAACGTGACCCTGCGATGCCTCCGACACTCCCGTATGACCCCCTCGGCACGAGACACCCGAAGCACCCCAAGGCCACCCACGAGACGCGGGTGATAGGTGCGCGAGATGATGGGTCTCGCGAGGTGCAAGGTGAGGCGCGAGGCGGGGCTCTTGGGCCGTTGGCGCGAGACATCCGTAGCACCCTAGGTGCCACTTCGCGAGATGTGGCCTCGCGAGACGTGACCCTGCGATGCCTCCGACACACCTCTATGACCTCCTTGGCACGAGACGCCCGAAGCACCCCAGGTGCCATTCACGAGACGTGGGCGATAGGCTCGCGAGACGATGGGTCTCGCGAGGTGCCTGGGTACTTGGTGCCTTTCCATGAGGTGCTTATCCAGGTGCACAATGCTTCGACCCGAGGCACTTGAACCTCCGGCAAGGTGGGATCTTGCGTTGCCACTAAGAGTGTCGTGAGCCCATTTTCATTTTCCTCAATGAGGCAGAGATTTGCGGGTGAATTTTTTGCATCCACAATATGTAACTACTTACATTTTTTTAAAAAATTAATATATTATTATAATCTATAAAATGAATAAAAAAATTAGATTAAAGGAGAAAATAAATAGTGTTTTAGAGCAATTTTTGAGTGTCACACCATTTTCTTGAAACCCTCATTTATACAATATATAGATTAGTTTTGAAGTGGAGCTTCGTAAATGTTTAAAAAGAATATACTGAAAGCATAATCTTACAAAATAAAAAATTATACACTAAGATATTTATAACAATGGAAAATACTAATTGGTCCAATTGTTTTTTCAAAATACGCAATGGGCCTTGTATTTTGTTAAATAATATTTTCGGACCTCGTATTCTGCCAAACAGATTAAAATAGTATCGAGGGCCCAATTCCAGTCAAACATCTTTTAATATAACTAAAATATCATTTATTTTTGTAAATTTTTTCATTATAAAAATATAGAATAAAATATAATTTAATAAAAAAGTTAAAATAGTAAAAATTATATTTTAATTAGTTTTTAAAATAAACTAAACTAAAACCTAATATACTTCAAACATTTACCAAACTTAAAAGATTAACCATTTTTTTCATTCGTATTTCTTCATCTATCTCATTCAAATTTCATAATCAAAATTCAAACATCAAGCCTTAAAATTAAACTAAAAATCTCTAAAAAAGAGAAACTAAATTTCATCATCACATCTCATATTCAAAATAAAAAAAACCAAAGATAAAAAATAAAACCCACCAATCTCTTAACCAAAAAAAAAATTCTAAATTTCATCAAAAAAAATTCACAACTAAAAACAACAACATAAAATGCATATTTGAAATAAAAAAATCCAAGCCTCTATCCACTCCTTCCCTACTCGTCTAAAGTTTTCTAGTCGTCTTCCGTCAACAGGTCTCCATTAACCGAGATGATCATCTTTGAATCCTCAGCACACGCAACCGAAAAAACCTAGATCGATAGAAAGACTCACTGGTGACGAACTTATCTAAAAAAGCTTGGTAGGAATCTGGTTCTTGGCACCAGATACATCGACAAATCTAAAGCCTCGTCGCGCAGCCCAACCCTGTACCATATGCTTATTTGCTAGCCTAGATTCGTTTCCTAAATCTTTGATGCCGTCGCCCTAAAGAAGCGATGTCGTCGTCCATCATGCTCGCCTTCTATCGATCTAGAACTATGATGTCGTCGTTCACTTGGTTTTGTTGTAAGAAGAAGAAGGATGATGAATCAAGAAAGAAGAAGATAATGAAGTCGTTGAAAAGAAAGAGGAAAAAAGGGAAGAAATATTAATTAAAAATCAGGTTTTGGTTTAAAAACGTTTATTTGGATTAAAATATGATTTTTATTATTTTAAAATTTGATGCAAAAGTAAGGATTTTTTAGTCATATTAAAAAATATTTTATTAAAATTTAATTCAAAGTACTATTTTGATATGTTATACGAAATACGAAATACAAAATCTAAAATATCATTTTATAAAATATAATAGACTTATCACGTATTCTAGAAAAATAAATGGGCGAAATTTGTATTTTTCTTTATAACAAATGTAGGTGCTTATCACGTATTTTGTTTATGCAACTTCTCTCTATCTAATTATGGTTGCTTCCAAAATTATTCAAATGACAATATTGGGATTGTTATAGCTTTTAAATGATATCATATCTATCGTGTTGTAACTAATCAATACTTTTGGCTATTGGAAGTGTATTTTAGCTCCTAAAACCACATAAATTTCCCACATTATTTAAAAGAAAGTCAATAGTTAGAAAAACTTGCTGTCTTTTCTGGCCAGGTTTTTAATAAACTTCCAATAAGTAATTCATACAACTTTGTTTCTCTATTATTTGAATCAAAAGCTGCCACGCAACTTTTTTTTTTGTACATAAAACACTTCTTTTTTATATCTGAGATGTTCTCATTCACATGCCATGCATCTACATTTGTGCTACAATGATACTACATGACAAATTAGCCTTCTCTCTCTCTCTCTCTCTCTCTCTCTCTCTAGACTAGCTATCCTTGTGTTTGTGCATTTTTTATCTCTAGATCTCTAATCTTTAAAATGGAAATAATAGTATATTAGGTCACATGGAAAGATGGAGAAAAGATATGCACAATGTGATGTAAAGTGGAACATGTACTGCTGCAAATTCTGAACACTGAATTAGTCGGTCATATTAATTTGGAATAGAATCTTCCTAATTATTCAATTTCTCATTCTGTTCTCCATTTTTTTTAAAATTTAATTTATTATTTAATATTTATTTATTATGGGAGTGGGAGATTGGCTAAGAGCACGAGTTAAAGTAGTCTATTGTTTAAAATAAAGAGAAAAAAATTGTAAAAATGAACTTAAAATGGGTGACCTAAACTTGAAGTATTTTATATTTTTTTAAAACTTAAAGAACAGTACTACTCTACTTTTAAAAATAACTATTCAGTGAACTTAAAATATTTTATTATTTTTCTTTTCTTTTTCTTTCTATTTCAATTATATTTTATTCTTTTTTTTTTCTTTCTTTCTCATTTTTTAGCATTAATGATTAAAAAATAATATTTAATAATATAGTAAAAATATAAATAAACTATGTATGGTGTAATCTAAATATGTGATGTAAAATAAATAAAAAATAGAGTTTTGGTGATATTTAATAGATGTAGTACAAACTTCATTGAGAGTACTCTAAAATCACTCATAGTAAATAAGGTAAAATAGCTAATTAGCTAAAATAGTTAAGAAAAAAATCTAATAAAGTCCAAAAACACCTATGCATCATATGAGCTATTTTACCTTTTGAGAATATTTTAGCCAAATGTAGCTAAATTTTTCTAGTTTTTATACTGCTACTTCAAATGCATTTTTAAAAAAATTATTTTTTTCTCTAGTATTTATTTTATTATTCTTTTTTCTTTCTCATTTTCTACTTTTTTTTGTTCTTATTTTAATTAATAAAAATTATTAAATATATAATATTTAAATAATGTAAACGAAAATATAAAGAATCTTATGTATGATGTAATGTTAAAATGTGATGTAAAATAAATAAAATGAGATTTTTTTGAGATATTTTGAAAAATAGAGTAGAGAAACTAATATGAGCACTCCGAGCAGCTACTTTACTATATCCTTCAAAATACATCACTAAAACTCTACTTTCTCTATTTTACATCAAATTTTTATAGCACACCAAATATCAACTTCTCTATATTATTTTTTCCTATTATTTAAATATTATATCTTTAAATGTTTTTATTAATTAAATAATAAGAATAAATGATAAAAAAAGAAAAAAGAATAAAAAATTATTTAATTTGAAAAGAGAAAGAAAGAAAAATAATTAATAAATGTTTAAAGAAACTTCTTTATATTGATTCATCCTATAATTAAAAAGTAAATAAAAATAAATACTAGTAATTATTATTAGATATATTTGGGAACACTACATATAAATTAAGGGTCTCCCCTCAATAAATGAGATCCGGAACCTATTTTTTATGGGAAATTCACAAAAATACATTAACATTAGAAAAATATATGAAAAATACGGTAGCCTACGAAAATACGGAATTTTTATGAAAAACACGGAGGGGCAAAAGTGTAAATACGGAGTGACAGTTAAATACAACTTTTTTTGTTAACAGTTGTTACAAATTCGTAAACATATGTTTGAGATTCGTAAAAAAAATATTTTTGGAAACAATATTTACAAATATATAACAAAGTTTTACAAATTTATAAACAAGTTTTATATTTTTGTAAACAACATTTATAAAATAATCATTTGCTATTTTTTTTATTTTTGTAACAAATGTTTACAGAACTAATTTTAATATTTATAAAAATAAGTTGTGAATTAAGTTAACATATTTGTAAAAAAAATATATAAAACTAAGTTTGTAACTAAAAGATACAATTTTGTTTTTGTAACTAATATATATAAAAATATTAAATTGCATTAAACAAGTATCATATATATATTTTTTAAATTGTAACTACTAATAAAAATAATTATATTTTTTAAATATATAATAATTTATATAAGCATAAATATTTATTTAATATCAATAATTATATTTATTTATAATATTTATAAGTAAAATAAATAAATTTATAATTATTATTATTAACATACAAAAAAATATGAATGAACTAAAATTAGTGACGAGAAAAAGATTAAAGAAAAAATAACAAAAGTGTAAATAATGGAAAAAGAAGAGTGAGATAAGTGAGATATTATTATATATGTATAAATATATATTTGTTTATTTAGCCGTTTATAAACGGCCGGTTAGCAAACAAAAATTATTTAGTTACATGTATTATATAAATATATATAGACATCTATTCACATATAGATAATATATAAGTTGAGTATTGGAATTGACAGCAAATAAACTTTAAGGGGAGCAGATGTGTTATACGGCAAGCAAGAATAAATTTTACCATAAATGTGTAATTATTTTAGTTTACCGTAAAAATTGATATTTTTTTAATATTACTGTGATGATTGTAATTTATCCATTTTTTATTACAGCTAATTTATTACAGCACTTGCATCAGCTATCGTAAAATAATAATAATTATAAAATACAACACAAAAGTGCTAAAATATAGCTCCAGTTGTTGTACTTTAGATAGTTTTTACAACATATCACTGTTCTTATGCTACATTTATAGAGTACTGTAGATGCCGAAACATATTTTATTATTTTATCTTTTTTTTTTCTCATTCATTCTCCATTGTTCCACTCTTTCTCAACTATTTTGTTTTTTAAAACTAATACTTTAATACCTAATTTAAAAAAAAAAAATTATAGTTTAATATCAAATTTGATTTTAAAAGTAATAATACTTAAATCTATAATTTTAGTGTAACCATTAGTTTTCGCTGATAATTGCCTATAAAAATCCACGTGACATATTTTTATTAGTCTTATTGACGACAATAATACTCAAATCTTTTCAAAAGTTACTCTTTAATATCAATTTTTTTTGCAGTAATATATAAATCTATAATTTTTGTGCAACCGTTAGTACTCACTCTTAACTGCTCGTTAATTATCCACGTGACGCAAATAGATTTCATTTTTGGAAGATTTTAGACTAAATTACATGACACATTTTTATTAGTCTTATTGGCGACAATAATATTCAAATTTTTCAAAAGTTACACTTTAATGCCCATTTTCTTTTGCGGTACGTAATACATAAATCTAAAATTTTGGTGCAACTTTTAGTACTCACTGTTAATTGTCCATTAAGTATCCACACGTGACACGTATGGATTTCATTTTTGGATAATTTTAGACTAAATTATTTAAATTCTTTAAATATTATAAAAATCATTTCAAAGTTTAAAAATTCTAAAATATTATTAAAAACTAATTAATAATATGGATTTTGAGATGATTTTGAATTTCAATTTTAATTTAGATTGTTCTGAATTTGCAAATTTTAGTTTTATTAATTAGTTTTTAATAATCTTTTAATTTTTTTTTTAAATTTTAAATGATTTTTATAGTATTTAAAGAATTCAGGATATTGGCGGCGATAATGTCTAAATCGTTTCAAAAGTTACACTTTAATACCTAAATTTACGAATATAAACATGTGTCACTACTATAAAAAAAAATTAGTTTTAGTCACAATAAAATTTGTCATACAAGTAAAAAATTTATGACTAAAGAAAAATCATTACCTATGTCATCACTAAAGCACATGTGGCTAAAAATAGTAGTCACAAAAATCACAATTTGTTGTCACTAAATGTATTTTTATAGTCACAACAAACTTTATCACTAAAAGTAATAGGTGTTCACTAAAACTATATTATTAACAACTTGTGATTAAGTATGACTTTTTAGCCACAATGAATCTTTTGTTGCGACTAAAAGTGACATTTAGTCACAAAATATATGATGTGACTAAAATATTGTCACTAAAGAATACATTTATTTGTAGTGCACGTAGATACTTAACAGTCAGTTAACGGTGAGAACTAACGGTTGCACCAAAATTCTAAATTTAGGTATTATTATCACAAAAAAAAAAACTCGGGTATTAAAATATAACTTTTGAAAAAATTTAAAAATTATCGCCGCTAATATCTCCTATAAATAAATATCCCTTATGTATATATACATGTTTGTGTCTTTTGTATATATAGTATGGGTGTATTTTATATTTATAATTTTTCCTTTGTTATTTATGTATTTTTTAAATTACAATAATTTATTTTTTATATTTTGTTTTGTTATTACAATATTTAGAATGAATATTTTTATAGTATTTTTATTATTTTTATACTTTAGTTTGTTTTATAATTTTGAATTAATTTAAAATAGAGTATAATTATATAGTAGAATATTATCTTACATCATATATGGATAAATATTAAAATATATAGAAATATTATTGAAAGTGTGAAAAATATTTAAAATGAAACAAAAATTAAAATAGAGTATTTGTGATGTAAGAAAGAAAAGCTGATTGATGTAAAATAAAAAAATGTAAGAATTTAGTGATGTAAAATAGAAATAAAATGCCTCATCTAGTGTGAGTGCTCTTAGAAATTTCATCCCGAAGCTGCAGCAGTGTTTTAAAGGTTACACTACAAAAGTAATAATTAATCATGAAAATTCAATTACTTTTTACTCAAGTTTTTTGCAACTAAAGCCATCATAATATAGTAAAAGGAATCCCCAATAGAAAATGTATAGTGAAATCACTGTGTTGAACTATATTATATATTTGATCATCCTGGTTAAATATATGCTGAGAAAATAGTACATGAACTCAGCGAGTATCAAAATTTAAGAGGGTGTTTGTCACCTTAACTAAAAAATTGTTTTTTATTTTTAAAAACTAAAAACTGTTTTTTGAAAATAAGTTGGGGGTGTTTGGCATTGTTTTTAGAAAACAATTTTTAAAAACAAAATTACAAAAAACAGAAAATTTTGAGAACAACAAAAAGTTTATTTTTTATTTTTCTCAAATTTTCTTAACTTTCTCACTTTTTATTTTTCATCATTTTTTCTTTCAAATTATTTTATCTCATTATTTATTACAAACTTTTAAAATATTTTTCTCTTTGTAAATATATTTGTTAATTTTTTATTTAAGATTTTAAAAAAATAAAACTAAAAAAATTATTTTTAAAAAATATTAACCAAACACCTCTTGTGTTTTTGAAAACTACAAAAATAATTTTCTGTTCTCATCATTTTTGATAACAAAATTTTGAAAACAAAAAACAGAAAATACTAAACAGCTCTAAAGTTCTCTCTACTTGGACACATATATGCCAAAAATATCGAAAACTTGCGTACGTAGAAGTACCAAACAACACGTTGAGACTTTAATATATATATAGGAAAATTATATAATATACTTGTACAGTGATATAGCAATTTGACGTTACAATGTAGCTGATTAATACAAGTATATTCGTATATATAAAGTAAATATTTCTTACAAAAAGAAATAAAATATTAGAAAGACAATGGGGGAAATTTTTCACCAGTGTGTCTCATCTAAGGTCGAATAATGATGAAAAATCACATGGTATTGATCTGAGCCAACTTTACATATTCCTCAAAAGTAATATGGATTTGCATCTTGGATTTTCACATCATTACGTCTCATGCATTTGTCTCTCTTCAGTGTTCAATAAAGAATTAAAAGATCATTCTCAAATTATATTAGTTACTAGTGCCCACTTTTAATCATAAAAACATGTACTACATCTTCTCTCTCTCTATCACTAAATATAGTCGTATATATAATATAAGGGTCTTAAAAATTAGTGGTATATTCTAGCAAATCTTGAGTTATTTTTATCTTATTTTTGTTTTATTTCCATTCCAAAATTGAGTTTCAAGTGCTTGAGAATATTAGAATATTGGTCAGAAGCTGTAATAATGTTATATTTATGTAAGGGCTCTTATTATATATTGAAAAAGATAAAAGTGAAAAGATACTCTTTGGTGATGGGTGGCTTGAAAGACAAAATATCCTTTACACTTAGAGAGAGGAACATTTCATCAACTTTCTATCTAGGAAAGACAACAATATGGGTCAAGCTCTGCAAAGTAAGTATTGAAAATTCATTGAAAGCCGTGTCCGTTAAAAATAGATGGAAATCTCTCTTTCTCTCAATCTAGAACATTTTGAAGCATTAAAATAAAGCTAAAACATATTAGGTGAAATATACATATGAACCATTCATGTATTGTAAAGTTTATTAAGAAAAATCAGTAGTATATCCATATTAATTCTTGATCTAATGATTCAGCTGATTTTCTAGTGTGAATATATTTTTTACTTTATTTATCACAAATAATCAATTTTTGGTAAAAATATATTGTGCAAATATCTTGAGATTATTTTCAGAGATTATGTGGGATTATGTCTATTCTGGAATTAAGTTGGTGTCGAAAATGAACATGGTCAAAAGAAATGACCATGTTCGTTCTGCCAGATGAGACTGACTTCGTTGCTGACTCATCAGTTTCCTTTTCTATCGACACAGAATGCATCTGGCTGGCTATTTTCCTAAATCAAAGGAATTCACAAATTGATTTCAAAGATACCAAAAAATGATGGCCTTGGACGATTTCCCTGCTTATAAATATCTTTCCAAGGCCTTTGGAATTTTCACCTCTTCCATTTTGAATATTTGTAAACATTATGTTATTTTGAAGAGTGTCTTTATTTGTAGAAATTAAGTTTGTTCACCTTAATCTTTGTGAGAGTGTTGAGTGTACTTGTGGATATCTATCTAGTCCATTGTAAACAGATAGTGTCTTTTGTGAACGTGTTCATAAGGATCTTCGGGAGAGGATTTCATCTAAGTCTCACTTCGGGAGGAAGTGTGCACTCGCTATTCTTTGAAGGGAGTTCAAGAGAATCAGCGTTTCATCAAATCAAATTCGTAGAGAAGAGTACAACAAGATTGTGGCAATAGTTTAAGAGGGAGTCTTACATTGTTTAAGTCAATGCTTTTGTACACATTGTTTTATTACTAATTGGTTTATTCTTTGGGCGTGGCCCCAAGGAGTAGGTTATCCGAAAGGGTTTTTGAACCTTGTAAAAATTCGGTGTGTTCTTTATTGTTTTGCACTGTCTATTTATTGTGTTCAGTATCTGTCGTGACAAGTTCGGATTCTGTCCCGATAGAACTGCTATCTGTGTAAACAGTTAATTACCATTCCGCACTTTAATTAATTCACATGGTTTAATTAATTTGGTAATTACTAAAAACGGAATTTCATGTATATATGTTTTTTTTTTGCTATAGTTAAAGGTAAAGATATATTAAAAGGTCAGTACATGCATAGCTTGTTTTTTAGAGGAAGGGTATCATTCTGCTTTGCTATAGCTTTTATTCATGCTTGCCCTTTCCTCTCCAGTCAACGACACATTCCATTCAATCTTCAAACCAAAGAATCTCGAACCGGTTAGCGATCATAGCCTTAGTAAGCTATTGCCTCACCAACTAGCTAATCAGACGCAAGCTCCTCCACAAGCAGATTCCTCCTTTTGCTCCTCAACTTACGGGGTATTAGGAACTTTTTCCAACTATTGTTCCCCTCCCAAGGGTTGGTTATATGGAACACCTAGGGACACCTTTAAACCTATAATATTATAAAAGCTATTTTGGATGAGATGATTGTAGTTGATGTATATGCCTAAAAAATTATTCTATATGGAAAATTTAAATTTTTATGCTTGTAGTTGATTGTAGTTGATGTCTATTATAGTTGGTGATTTGTATTCTCTCTCTCAGCTCACTCTCACGGTAGTCACCGCCATCACACCACTCTTCTCCCACGAGAGCCACCACCATGTCATCACCAATACCAAATCTCTTACATAAAACCCTCCATAACTTTGGTCATCTTGCAGAGATCAACACAATAGCCAAAGCAACTTACATTTTGAGGATTAATGGAGAAGAAATATATGGGTAAGTAACTTTTCCTAAAATATAGAGATGGGTGATGTTTCTTTCAATCTTTTTGGGTATTTCCAACAATGTTTTGTATTCTTAGTTCTGTTTTATTGGTTTGTTTGTGAGTTTTTTTTTTGTATGCATTTTTATGCTCTTTCTAGGTTTTTTGTGTGTTCGATGGTTGCTCTTGTATGGTATTGATTGTTGCTAGAAGGTTGCTCGATGTTGTTTATCCATAAATCAGTTGCTGATGACGTGGCAAGGATTTTCAACATGTGGCGAACACGTAGCAGAGATACGGCTCGCCTATCGACCAGCATTATTTCCACATGAAAAGATCAAGTTTTATATACGACCAGCCTGGTCGTATATTCCGTTCATTTATGTAAAGATCTGTACAGTTGTGATGATATCTGAGAATATCTCTTCATTATGACCTGCAGATCCGATCATTAAGGATAGATATTATTTCCTAATTCATGTAACTCTTCCTGAGCCTATATATACACAAGAAATAGCTCAAGGAAGGGGATCGATCTTTTTCTTTCTGAATTATATTACTATTATCCATCATTGTATTGTTTTCTTCTAAGGTCTGTGAAACTCAGGAATCCTAGTTCTTCGATCACACCTTGGGAGCTCAATTTTAATAATAGTATCAAGTGGACGTAGGTCATTACCAATCACTGGGGCCGAACCACTGTAAATCTCTGTGTTCTTTATCTTTCCATTATATCATTTTCTCAAGCTCTTTATTACTTTCTTGTCATTTTTTAAACTCCGTGCCGTTGACCAAAATCAGGGTCAACATTCTGGTGCTTTCATTGAGAGACTTGAATCCAAGAAAATCTAATGGCAGAGACTACCAAGAAGACTGGACAGGCTGCTGCCGCACCATCCCAGCCTCCTCCCCCAAATATGGCTGAAGACGAACCTCATTTGGAGTTCAATGAGGAGGAAGTGGACTCTGAGGCCCTGAAGACAACACTGGGGGTGTTGTAGGATGAGTTGGCCACTCTGAGGGCCAATCAGGAGAGTGCCATCGAGATAATGGCGTCACAGCAGAGAGAGATAGAGCGCTAGCGCCAAGAGCTGAGCGAACGACAGGCGAAGATGGAGCGTCGTCAGAGGGATGCCATGGCAGCCCTTGAAGCAGCCCTCCAGTTGGCTAGGAATCAGGCTGTGCCTGCCTCGCAGCCTGATCAACCCCCAAGCGGGCTACCTCAAAGAGGTCCCAATCCTAGCCCTCCGCTCCAGCCAACAAGCCCTCAAAGGCCGGAGCAGCCACCGATGCCTTAGGATGATATCCCACCTAGGGACCCTGAGACGCAACCTCCGTCCCAAGTTGGTTGAGGCAATCCCCCACGCCCGAGGCAGAATAGGGTCGGGCAACAGCCTCGTAGCCCTAGACGCCCAGGGGGTGAAGAGCCGCATCCACCGAGCAAGGGACAGCGTCCTTCTGCCAACAGAAGGAACTCAGAGACAGGCTCTGCGCTCAGGGGCCCCCACGACATGACAATGCACGAGGACCCACCGACCACGCAGGCCTCCCCCTAATTCCCAGGAAGTGCCAGCCCAAGGAGCCAACAAAGGAAATAGTCGGTCCCACCAAAGCCAGTCAAGGTTCAGAGATGGCCACGGCTACAATGAGGCCGACTCAGGCAGAGGGAATGCTGGTCGGAGGAATGAGGAGAGAGGTGGAGGTAGAAGACCCCCACCTAGAGAAGACCGACAAGCATGACATAATGCTGGGGGGCAGCCTAGACAAAACAACGTCTTTAGCCTGCTCGGAGCCAGCGAGCAGCGGCGAAGAGACGATGACTTGAGGGATGTACTCAACGACCGCCGAGAAAGGCACGATGAGTACATCCCCCCAGCACCAGAGGGCCCAACAATTCCTGAAGCTGTTCAGGCTCAAATCGATGCCCTGAACCAGGCTGTGCAGTAGCTTGTCGGGGGGCAGACATCGCATATCGAGTAAGATCGGAGGAGAGGCACCCCTTTCTTACAAAGGATTGTTGTGGCAGAAACCCCCAGCAAGTTCAAGATGCCGACTCTGCCAAAATTTGACGGGTATGGAGACCTGGTATCTCATGTAAACAAATTTGAGATACAGATGGACATTCAGAAAGTCTCTGAAGATGCTCGTTGGAGAATCTTCCCATCAACACTTTCTGATGCCGCTCAGGAGTGGTTCTTTAAGTTCCCTCCTACAAGTATAGTATCCTAGGAGATGTTCGTGAAGGATTTTTACGGACAGTTCTATGCAGGTCGTGTGCACCCCACTGAGGCAAACCAACTGGTCGAGATGCGCCAGAAAGAGGGGGAGCCTTTGAAGGAATACGTTTAGCGCTTCATGTGAGCCGCAGCAGGAGCCAAGCCTGTGGGCGATGAAGGCAAGATGATGGCCCTAACCGCTGGGGTTAGGCGCCATTCTCCTCTCTCGAGTAGCCTCAGGAAGCATGGGGTTAAAACTACCCAGGAGTTTTTAGATCAAGCTGATCGATACATCAAGCTCGAAGACGCGATTGCCAATGAAGGCAAGTCGCTAGCAAAAGACAAGGGGCCCAAGGAAGAACCCGCCAAAGCCGACAACGGGTCTAAACCCATTGGCAACGGCAAAGGCAACGGGAATGGCAACGGAAAGAATGGTGGAAAGCAGGCGAATGGCAAACCCTCAGCCTCTGAGAGTAAGCGCCCCAAAAATAATTGGTATGAACCAAAATTCACCAATTACACCGCCCTTGTTGAAAGCCGAGCCGAGGTTTTCCAAGCGACCAGCTGGAGCGTGCCCTATAGACGACCCGCACCCATAAGAAAAGATATCTCCAAGAGAGATTCAACAAAGTTTTGTCGTTATCATAACGACTACGGGCACGACACCAATGAGTGTAACCAGCTGAAGGACGAGATTGAGTTCCTGATAAGACAGGGACACTTACGAAGATATGTACGAGTTGCGGGCGGTTCTCAGCGAGAGGCTCAAGGTGGCAACGAGTCGGCGCCTGCACCTCAGCGCTCGCCACCTTTACAGCCAGCTCCCGTGGCAGGTACCCTACTCACCATCTGCGGAGGCCCACATCTTGCAGGAGAGAGTGGAAAAGTGAGGGAACGATATGCTCGAACCCTACGTCACGACCACGACATCGAGATGATGAGTGTCGAGGATCGTGCACCAAAAAAGGCTCGAACAAAGGAGGAACCGATCACCTTCTATGACGACGACGCCCAGCATGTACGATTCCCACACTCCGATCCGCTGGTCGTGGATGTTCAAATCACAAATATGATGGTGAAGAGGGTGTTGGTCGATACAGGAAGTTCGGTCAACATCCTATATAAGTCCTCGCTGGAAAGGATGAAATTGTCCTTTAAGGATCTAGAGCCATGCAACCAAACCATTTATGGTTTTTCTGGAGAAGGGCTCACCTCAGTGGGGTCAATTAGATTCCCAGTCACAGCAGGTACTGCACCGGCTAACAGGACATTACTCACTACTTTTATAGTAGTTTATTGTCCTTCAGCGTATAATGTCGTGATAGGGAGACCAATTCTGGTTGACCTTCGAGCCGTCACTTCTGTATGGTACCTCTCCATGAAATTCCCAACAGACGCAGGAGTAGGATGCGTGTTGGGAAACCAGCGGGAGGCGAGAGATTGTTACAACACCTTGATCACCAAGGCAAAAAAGGGTGTATCAAGGGATGCCGCCGGGAAAGAGTTGCAAATGGCATCTGATGTTCAAGCCCACTTAGGTGATAATCTCACCAAATAGGGCGTTGCCCAAAGTGAGGATAGAGACTTAGATCCTCGCTTTGGGGATTTCGAAGAAGAAGTAGGCCCCATCAAGGACCTTGACGAGGTCCAACTCGATGAGGAAAATCCGACCAGAGTTGTGAAAGTCGGTAAAAACTTAGAGACAACAACAAAATAAGCACTGGTGGAGTTTTTAAAGAGAAACCAGGACGTCTTTGCCTGGTCGCATAAAGACATGGTTGGTATAGATCCTGCAATCATTAGCCATGTCCTGAATATTGACAAAAGCTTTCCACTTGTGCAACAGAAAAGAAGGTTGCTCGACAAAGACCGATCGAAAGCTTTGAAAGAAGAAGTCGAGAAGTTGAAGGAGAATGGGTTCATCAGGGTGGTGTTTTATCCATCGTGGGTCTCCAATCCCGTACTCGTGCCCAAGCCGAATGGCAAGTGGCGTACGTGCGTGGATTTTACAGACCTCAATAAGGCCTGCCCCAAAGACTATTTCCCACTCCTGAGGATCGACCAGCTAGTCGATGCCACTTCAGGACACGAGATCCTCTCATTCATGGATGCATACTCTGGATATAATCAAATCAGTATGCATCCCCCTGATGAGGATCACACTAGCTTTCGAACCGATACAAGGCTCTACTGTTACAAAGTCATGCCCTTTGGTTTCAAAAATGTTGGTGCGACTTACCAGAGACTCATCAACCACATGTTTAAGGAGCTGATCGGTGCAAACATGGAGGTTTACGTTGACGACATGCTGGTTAAGTCGAAGAAGACAGAAGGACATATAAGGGATTTGTAGGAATGCTTCAACGTCCTTAATAAATATAGTATGAAGCTAAATCCCCTTAAATGTTCCTTCGGAGTTGGATCAGGGAAGTTCTTGGGATTCATAGTTCACTCAAGAGGAATTGAAGCTAATCCCGAGAAGATAAAAGCCCTGATTGAGATGAAGTCACCAGTAAAGATTAAGGATGTCCAAAGTCTGACCAGGAGAATTGCTGCTCTAAGTAGATTTATTTCCAAATCAACGGACAAGTGCGTCTCATTTTTCAATCTACTCAGAGGCAATAAGAAATTTGAATGGACAGATGAGTGGGAACAGGCCTTTCAAGCACTAAAAATGCATATGGTGCAGCCACCCATCCTGTCGAAACCGGTCGATAAAGAGACTTTGTTCATCTACCTAATAATCACGAATTACGCTGCTAGTGCTGTTTTGGTGAGAGAAGAAGAAGGTGTGCAGAAGGCTGTCTATTACGTAAGCAAAAGGCTGATCGGAGCAGAATTGAGATATCCCCCCATTGAAAGGTTAGCCTATTGCTTAGTATTGGCCTCTAGGAAGCTGCGGCCTTACTTCCAAGCCCATCCGATTAAGGTATTGACCGACCAGCCTCTTCGGCAAGTCCTGCAAAAGCCAGAGGCTGCCGGAAGATTACTGAAGTGGGCAGTCGAACTCGGGCAGTTCGACAAGCCTTAGCTGACTTCATCGCCGAGTTCACAGAGCCCGCGGGTGGCGAGTAGATCGAGGAGCCTAACGAGCCTGAATGTCAAAACCAAGCACCCTCGTGGAAATTGTTCATAGACGGTTCATCTAATGAATCCCTCGCAGGAGCATGAGTGATATTGATAATGTCAGAAGGGCATCAATTTCACTGTGCAATAAGATTTGACTTCACTGCCTCTAACAATGAGGCTGAATATGAAGCATTGCTCGCTGGACTGCGGTTAACCAAGGATATGAACATAAAAGTGCTTGACGTCTATAGTGATTCTCAGCTAGTCGTGAATCAAATCTTGGGAGAGTATCAGGCGCGAGGATTGAAGATGATCGCCTATCTCAACAAAGCAAAGGATCTGTTAGCCCAGTTCGACAGATACACTCTCCAGCAAGTGCCTCGTGATCAGAATTCCAACATAGATGCTTTGGCAAAATTGGCAAGTGCAAAGGACGCTGACACTCTGAACATAGTGCCAGTCGAGCGACTGTCCGTGCCCATCATCCAAGCAGCAGAAACCACTTTGGTCATCCAGATGACGGATACATGGATGGCACCATATATAGAGTATCTATCAAGCAGCGTGCTGCCAGCGGATAGAAACAAAGCTAGGACCCTTCAGCGGCAAGCTGTTAGGTATATCCTGGTCGATGGAATCCTGAACCGAAAGGGATACTCACTGCCACTCCTGAGATGTATTACAAAGGAGAAAGCCAAAGAGTTGATGAAGGAGGTACACAAAGGCTTTTCCGGGGACCACGCTGGGGGGCAAAGCCTGTCAAAAAAGATCCTAAGGCAGGGATATTTCTGGCCAACCATGAATGAAGACTCCATGGAGTTCGTGCGAAAATGTGACAAGTGTCAAAGGTTTTCAAAAATCCCGCGAGTAGCTCCCAAGGAGTTAAAACAGATGCAGAGTCCATGGCCCTTTGCAATTTGGGGAATAGATCTAATCAGATCTTTGCCTACGGGGAAAGGTGGTGTAAAGTATGCGGTGGTTTCCGTCGACTACTTCACCAAATGGGCCGAAGCTGAGCAACTCGCGACCATGACGACGAAGAAAGTGCTTGACTTCGTAGTCAAAAACATCATCTGTCGCTATGGATTACCAAAGAAGATAGTCTCAGATAACGGCGCCCAGTTTGACAGTGATCTATTGACAGACTTCTGCAAATGTCACAATATTATCAAAAAAATTTCTTCAGTCGCTCATCCCCAGGCGAACGAGCAAGTCGAGGCAGTTAACAAAACGATGAAGGATATATTGAAGAAAAGACTTCAGGAAGCCAAGGGAGCATGGCCAGAATAGTTGCTTGAAGTCCTCTGGTCGT
Source organism: Humulus lupulus (assembly GCF_963169125.1). Lineage (NCBI taxonomy): Eukaryota > Viridiplantae > Streptophyta > Magnoliopsida > Rosales > Cannabaceae > Humulus > Humulus lupulus. The sequence goes on from NC_084799.1 coordinate 159,394,427, forward strand.
ACAGAAATTCCCACCGAACAACAATAGGTCATACCCCGTTTTCCTTGGCATACGGTTATGAAGCCATGTTGCCTGTCGAGTTGGATCCACCGTCGCACCGCCGATTAACATATGACCAAGACTCTAACAGCCAGCTACTGATGGAATCCTTAGACTAGATTGATGAAAGGCGTGAACAAGCCCAGCTCCGAGTAGCTGCATACCAGCAGAAGGTCGTCCGGTATTTCAACTCCAAAGTGCGAGAGAGAAAATTCAATGTGGGAGACCTTGTGCTCCGAAGAGTTTTCCTTAACACCCGCGACCAAGCTGTTGGAGTACTCGGGCCAAATTGGGAAGGGCCTTACCAGATTGATGAAGTCCTTCACCCATGCACTTATAAACTTGCACGCTTAAATGGAGATCTCATTCCTCAATATTGGAATGGAGAACACCTGCGCAAGTATTATCAATGAATAATTCTTCTTAAAGAATTGGCTTGTACAAATTTTTCTTTTCACAAGTTTTGTGTAAGATCTTATTGATCACTCGTAAAGACATGTTTAGTCCATTTACTACGAGAATAAAAGGGATTGTACTCAGCCAGTCATTTCTTGCCAACTATTGTATTTATTACAAGTATTCGCTCATTACGTGTGTTGTTTTGCTGTATTATAATTCTAATCATATTACTACGAGCAGTAACGTTCGGGCAGGTTCTAGTCAAGGCAAGTGACCAAGGACCTAAAGCTCCCCGATCACTTGGGGAGCATACAAGGTACAAGTAAGCAAAGCATATCCTTAAAAGGTATGTAAACACATGAGCAAAATAAGTGAAAGCATGCTAGGTCACTTAGAGTGTTTTTCAAAATTTTGATATTTTGTTAAATCAAACCAAAGTGCTATACTAAGTTCGGTCATGCGAACAGATAGATGTTATAATACTATGTAAATATATTATAATATCAAAGCGATCCTTTTACACCGTGAGTAGTAACTGCTCGGATGTAATTTTTCAAAATAAAAGTAAGAGCTTCCCATGCAGCAAGCTAAAAAATTATAGTCTTTACATCACGACCCATGGGTCGTCCAAAAATTTGATGCGTGTCGTATTGCGTACCAAATTTAACAAATATTTTATTTACTCTAAAACCAATTATTTAGTATAACGGCAAATAGAGGTCGAACCCAAGGGAACTATATTCAGTTTATTATTCACAAAAGCTTAACAAAGTTAAATTGGAAAGGGGGGTTTTGGAAAGTAAAAGTAAAAGCAAGAATTATAAAAACAATTAATAGCAAGAAGAGATTAACAACGATTTTAAAGATGGTTAAGAATTATTCTCCACCTCAGACAGTCATGCAATTATATCAATAATGAATATTATTCCGATTCCCAATTAAACTATTAACCCTACAGATAACGCTTAAGCAGTCAATTATCTCAATCTCCCTATCACAATCAATTACGGCTAAGCGCTCAATAATTAATTCTTTTTACCAAACAACAAACCTATTAAGCATACGATTCATTTAATTTAGTAAAAGCATTAACAACAGTGGAGATAGGTTAATCTAGGCAATAAATCAATGAAGCATTTAATTCATTTAACCTAGGTTCTATTCTTCATCACAATCAACAATGTTTTTGACCACATCATCAATTGCAATTTATCACAAACACTTAGAATCCTAAACTATTAGGTGAATAGAAATTCTAAGATGACAGTAAAATAATGCAAGCCCTAATTAGTTGTACACCCTAACAAGGAATCACAATATTTCATACAATAGGCATAGAAGAATAGAAGCAATTTAACATTATGGAAATCAAGAACAATATTCACATCTCAAATCAAACATTCATGTCTGGGTTTTGAATAACCCTTAACCTAAAAGAAACTTAGCCAACAATCATGATTAAAAACATAACCAGAATCAAAGAATAAAAGAGTTTAGAGAAGAAGAAAACTATTGAAAAGGTTGAATGCGATCCTCCTTCTTCTCCTCCGCTCTCTCTGTGTTCCTCTCTCTAAAATCGTGTATCTAAAACTTTTTTTCACGAATATGACCTAATCCCCCTTTTATTTCCCGTCTAAAAATTAAGAAAAATCGAATTTGGATTTGAATTTTAACGCGTGCCGCGGCAGCCATATTTCCTTGCCGCGGCACGAGGCTTCAGATATGCGATATGGGCTTTGCGTGCCGCGGTATGCAATTTTCCTTGCCGCGGCACGAGACTCTCTGTTTCTCTTGTAGCGGCAGGGACTTTTCTCTGTAGCGGCAAGGACCTTTCTGATTTCCCTCGTAGCGGCAGGGACTTTTCCCTGTAGCGGCAAGCTTTCAGATTTCTGTACTTTTGTTCTTTTCTCGATTTTTCTCCTCTTTAACACTTTACTCCAATGGTTAGAATCCTACAAAATCATCATTCAACCAAAAATCATCAAAAATATACAATTATCCTTAAAAATAATAATTTAGATTAAATGAATCAAATTAACAAAACGATTCTAACTATCCCCAAACACACTACTTATGAACACAAAATCTGATAAGTAGAAAGGTAAACTTTATACAAAAATATACTTATCAGTCGTGTAATTAAAAAAAGAAAGAAATATAAAAAGAAAAGACTAAGGAGCTGGAGGATCCTGGGGAAGATTCTGGTCGACAGCCTCGTTGTCTGCACCCTCCATCACGGCGGCCAGCGAGATTTCGGGGGAAGCAGGGGCCCTTGATCTTTCTTCTTCAGAAAGGTAATCAAAGTTGGCACCCTGATTGTGCTTCCAGAAATCGTAGAAGCACCTCAAGGTGGCATTTTTGTACCTCTCCAAGTTGGCGGTGTTGGTCTTCTCCAAGTCCTCAAACCGACCCTCCAAATCTCTGGTTTCCTGTCTGCTCGTGATCAAGTCGATCTTGAGCTGCTTAGCCACTTTGAAGTTAGAGCGGCTGGACTCCTTGTATTGGTCCCTCAGCTCGCGGGCTTTTTCCAGAGACTTCAGCTTCTCCTCCAACTCCTTAGCCAGTTGCGCCTTTTCCGCAGTCACTGCCGCCAATTGATCAGCATGTCTAGCTTCAACAACTTTGAGTTTGTCCTTGTGTCGTTGATCCGAGGTCCTGGCCTGCTCGGTGACAGCACCCAGGCGGATGCGGTCGGTAGTAAAGGGTTTGCATGGCCTGCAGTCAGAACAAAAATTAGACAAACAGTAAACTAACGAAGACCTGTTTTCACAAAAAGAGATGACTTACACTAGTGAACTCGTTCAGGGCACGGTTTAGAATTGGGTCAACACCCATCGTCTTCGTAGCCGCCATTGCCTCTCGGTAGCGTTCGTACTTCGCGATTTTGGTGACCCTATCCTTGATCAGCCTGAAGGTGAGACCAACCATCAAGTTCCCGGTTGAGGCAGGATCCTTCTGCTGAGGTTGGTTAGATGGGGCATCAGGAGAAGGAGTCGACTCGACCGCAGTAGATGGATTCTACTGCTCGTGGGGAGAAGGCAGAGTCGCGGTGGCAGAGGGCCTGTCCTCCAAAGGGCCTGCGTTCCCGGCCTTCTTCGCCTGAGGCTCTTTGCTGCTCTCCCTAGTATGTCTCTTACTGGCTTTCTTCTTGCTCGGAGGGGCAACATTAGCCTCTGGGGTGCTATAAAGATCGAACATGTTGGTAGAGTCCATGCCTGGAAAACAAGAACAAAGTTAAACAGTAAGATAGCATGAACAACCAAGCACATTACATCAGAAAAAGAAACAAAAAAGGATTGCAAAGTCCAATACCCGAGCTATTATTACTGGTCGCTACACTACAGACTCGACTAGTCTTACACTCATTCTTTGACACGAAGAAGTCTGGCCCTAAGTGTGGAGCATATTTAAAATTGCTGTCCCCGTCGAATAGATGACAGGGAATTGGAAAATCGTCTAAAAGCGAAATTACAATACCGTTGTCATCCGACGAGTCGTCAGAGAAGTCGGCAGACTCGGTGGCCTTCTGCTTTCCTTTCCCTAAGGGGGCCGAGGGCTTCTCTGCTCGGGGAGTGTCAGCAGGTTCCCTGATCGTGACCCTAGTCGGTCTCCTCCGTGGAGGCGAAGCTTGAGGTTGCTGCTCTGGTTCCTCTTCGGCGCGAGCACTCCCTGCCGAGGGCCCCCTCGTGTCCAATTGAGGGGCCCAGAGGCTAGCCAACCTAAGGTTAGCCTTTGTAACCAGATTCTTGACACTTTTTTCAGCATCATTCATGCTAGCTAAGAGTGTCATTCTTGACTCCATGCCCAGAGTTGGGTTTGGTCGCAGCCACGGGCCTGGAAGACGTCAAGAGTTTAAAACATTGTGGAGGAAAACACTAAGTGAAGAAGTCAACCAGCGATACGAAAGTTTTACCTCCTCGTGCGAAAGCCAGGTTGTCCGCGACCAGGTCAGTCGTAAGGAAGTACTCTTGGTAGTACCTCCCCATTTTGAGATGTGGGTTGTGTCAGTTAGGAAAGTGCGCCCAGTTTCCTGATGACAAAGGTGGAAGAACCCCGTGCCTTCATGGTTGGGGTTAGATTTGAGGTCGAACAGGTAGTTGACCTCATGAGGCGATGGAAAGGGCCATTTTTTCATGCTATTTAGGATATAGAGTGCAACAAGCATCCTATATCCATTTGGGGTTATTTGAAAGGGGGCAACTCCAAAATAGTTGGCCACCCCCTGAAAGAGAGGGTGAAGAGGCAAGATGGCCCTTGCCTCAATATGAAATCATGACCAGGCGCTATAGGCGCCTCCAGGCAGATTAGCCCTTTGGTTTGGGTTGGGCTTGACTAAGGTCACCCATGGCAGACCATATTTCCTTAAGTAGTTGGCGATCATTCTGACCGTCACCCTACTTTCAGAGACTACATGCCACTCAACATCTGGCTGAATGGCGTGTCGAGGGCGGGCATGTCTTTGGATGTTTGGGTCGGGAGCATTTTCATCTCGACCACTGGTCGAGGGAGCATCATCCATAGCAACAGGCTGATGGGAAGTGTCAAAGGTTTTTCTTTTCTGGGCCTTGGTTTTGGTGCGAGCCATGTTTCGGGTCAAGACTGGGGAGGTGTTTGGATTAATACGAGAAAATGGAATATCGGGTATAAATGTCGAGGGTTGTTCTTCACCCTCGAGCAGTTGAGCTAGCAGATCATCGTCGATGGGTCTTTCTCCTCCCCACGGGTCTTGCATATAAACTGCAAACAGACAAAGGAGGAGATAAGACGCACAGCCTGGAAGCTTATTTTGAAAGTTGGAATAACATTGCTCGCGTCTACAACCAGCAACATTCTAACCGAAACACTAAGTTTTATGCGAGCAGTTTGAAAAACATATCAAAAAGTGAAAGTAAAAAGTTTTTTCTGAAAAAAGCTTTTTCAACTCCAAAGGGGCGGGAAAAACCCAATTTTTTAGCTAGCCTAAAAATTGAATTTTTACTTCGATTTTATGCCATAAACCCATGATCCTGACTATCAAACTGATTCCTAACTTCTACAGAGCAAAACTACACTACCCTATCAAGCATCAAACGGTATATACAAAATCTTCACAAATTTCTACCCAAGAACACAAAAAGTTTCAGAGTACAGAAGTAGCATGCATGGCATCTCAAAGGGTTAAATGTCGAAGAAAATTTACTTGAATGAAGATTGGAGATTCTGAAAAGGAGTAGCTTTGAGTTTGCAGGCGAAAGATCCTTAGCAAAGCGACTGAAAACTTTGAAGTTCTGGGCTCTGGAATTTAGTTCTTCAGAGTTCTTGGCAAAGAGATGTCATGTAAAGAATTAAAACAAGAATGTGGGGATTATTTATAGAAGCTGAGGTGTACCGAAATGGGGTAATCATTAGTTACCTTTTTCAAGGCATGGGGGAGTGTAACAGCTGTCGGAATGGTTTCTTGAAAACTGAAAAGGCATGATTGGACGTGATTAGGTCACAGTTTTCAAGATCGCACGAGAGGCTCTGACAGATTTCGTGGGGCATACGAAAAGTTAGTTTCTTAAGTTTACTTATTGCTGGTCGCAGTAAATAAACTTGGGGGGCAAATGTTTATCCATAAATCAGTTGCTGATGACATGGCAAGGATTTTCAACACGTGGCGGACACGTAGCAGAGATACAGCTCGCCTATCGACCAGCATTATTTCCACATGAAAAGATCAAGTTTTATATACGACCAGCCTGGTCGTATATTCCGTTCATTTATGTAAAGATTTATACAGCTGTGATGATATTCGAGAATATCTCTTCATTATGACCTGCAGATCCGATCATTAAGGATAGATATTATTTCCTAATTCATGTAACTCTTCCTGAGCCTATATATACACAAGAAATAGCTCAAGGAAGGGGATCGATCTTTTTCTTTCTTAATTATATTACTATTATCCATCATTGTATTGTTTTCTTCTAAGGTCTGTGAAACTCAGGAATCCTAGTTCTTCGATCACACCTTGGGAGCTCAATTTTAATAATAGTATCAAGTGGACATAGGTCATTACCAATCACTGGGGCCGAACCTCTATAAATCTCTCTGTTCTTTATCTTTCCATTAGATCATTTTCTCATGCTCTTTATTACTTTCTTGTCATTTTCTAGACTCCGTGTCGTTGACCAAAATCAGGGTCAACAAATGCCTACTTAATGGTTGCTCGATGGTATTGCTTATATGTATGTGTTGATGTTTTCTTGATAGTGTTCGATAGTACTTGATAGTTGCTTGATAATAGAATATGTGAATAAATTAATACTTGAACTTGATGCATGCTCGATAGTGACTCGATAGTAGAACTTCTGGCTGAATTTTAAGAATGAAAATGATTGCTCGATGGCTACTCGATGCATGCTTGATGGCTATTCGATGCATGCTCGATGGTTGGCTGAATTTTTTTCTCCGTGTATTGAAATTGAAATTTATTTATGTCAATGATTTTAGGTATTGTTTTTTTGATTTCAGGCTTCAGTGTTTACATATTTGTTTCTTACAACTGTGTTTGGGAAATTGATGGTAAGAAATGATATTTTTAGGAAGCTCAATGTACATATATCGATGGAGAATGATGTAACGTACTTACAACTACTTGACATATGCATGAGACACTTCAGGTGGATAGAGAGTTATATGGTTGAAACTTGAGGTTCTGTACACATGCGGTGAACATTCATTTTCACTTGTTCTTGCTATAAATGATCTTGATGTTCATGTATTCTTAGCAATAACATTGCAAGAAATGATTGCCTTATGTATGACTCTGGTTAAGAAGAATGTCATATCAGATCCATCTCCTAGTGTGAACAAAAAAGATATAAAGAAGACGAGTGTTTGTTAGCCAAGATCGTTACATTGTGTATTTTACATAGTGTTGAACTCGCTAAACGAGTCATTTGGCCATAAACGTGCAACTAAACGTGATTAATAGTTTAGGGTTAAAAAATTTGGTCAAAAGGAATAGTTATTTCGTTAAAACGTTAAGTTGTACATGGGATCCCATAATAAATATTTTTAAAGTTGTTTACAGTTTCAAAAGGATAATTACAACTAGCCGACCTAAGTAGCAAAAATAGGGTTTAACCCTAGTTCCTCTGATAAACCTTAGTCGTGGCGGTCAAGCAGCTGCTTATGTACACGTTGCCACTGAAGCTCTCCAAATCATAGCTGGTGCAGCTTCCCTTTCCCCTTACCTGCACCAAATAGCACCCATGAGCCAAGGTTCAGCAAGAAAACTTGATGAACCTTAAATCATAATAAGCATGCCTATCAGTAATAATATGCTCATAAGCAGTTACTAATACATTACTAAATCATAATAAGCATGCCTAGCAGTAATAACCCTACTCATGCATCCATACCATTCATATAAATGACTACATCGTCATATGGGCGCCAGTTACCCTAATTAAATGATTAACTGAATCATAACGGGGCCTGTTGCCCAAAATACATGATTAATGAATCATATTGGGGCCCAGCCATAGGATATGGGACTAATAACTCACCCCAAGGCCCATTGCAATATCCTCTGTATAATCAGCCTTGGAGCTGGCCTAGTGTACCTGGCGCTTATTTTTCCACAACCATTGGGTTGGGTAAGCGTATGATGCGCTCCTGATTAGGCCTAACCATTTCGACCAGTGCTCACCATGCTATTGTCATTCTTGACTTATAAGTCAAGTCTTTTCAATCAGATAACGCAGGCAAGCATATATCATTTTACAATTATCCAGATACAGAGCATTCAATATTCTTCATAAAACAATCACAAGCATAATCATAATCATGCACATTCTCAGGGGCCCATGCCCTATTCATATCCATGTTTAACAATTGGGCCAAGCCCTAATCACATACATCACGTATTGGGTGCAGTTTTCTTACCTTAGGTCTAAGTGTAAATTAAGAATGACCCTCGAGTGCGATCTTGATTCTGAGCCCCTAGCTCACAACCAAGTATAGAATCTCGTCAATAATGAGTGAATAAAGGCTTCAGGACCGAATCCTAGCCTCTGGGACGTCGATCCCGAGCCCTTAGATTTGAGTTCCCGCACTCAAAACCTCCTAAAGACCCAAAAACCCTTAAGCGCTGCAACCCAAACATTTGAGCTGCGACTCGCCCCAAGTTAGAGAGCCTAGGGCTCTCCCCTGCTTCCACCCACGACGCAGGACACCCTAACATGTGCTGCGACTCAAATGGCCCAAAGGCACCTGCTTCTCCCATCTTTCAAGAGAGTCGCGGTTCCCCAAGAACAGGGCTACGACTCGACATGAAAACTATGTTTTTTCTCCGTTTATCTCTAGCCAAATGTAACGTCCTCCTAATCCAGGACCATTTCACTATGTATTTTAAACTGTGTCAGACTTTCTAATCAAGTTGTTTGGTTATAAACGTGTAACTAAGGTTAATGTCAAGGGTTAGGGTAAAAAAATTTGGTCAAAAGAACTGTTGACTTTTATTTAAAAAGTTTCATACATACATGGGATCCGAAAATATTACAAACACAAGTTTAAAAGGGTGTATATACATCAAAAGTTACAACTGGCCGACCTAAGCGGCAAAATTAGGGTTACAACCCTAGTTCCTCTGAGATATCCTCGGCCGTGGTGGACGAGTAGCCGCATATGTACACGCTGACACCGAAGCTCTCTAACTCATGACTGGTCAAGCTTTCCTTTTCCCTTACCTGCACCACATAGCACCTGTGAGCCAAGGCTCAGCAAGAAAACACAAGGATGTCCATAAATAGAAAATATAGATTCCCAGATACTTATCTAGCATGTCCAGCAATAATAACCTACTCATACAGTCATTCCAATACAAATAAATGGTCATTGGACCAATTTGGGGCCGCTGCCCTGAATAGTTGACCATAGAGTCACCTGGGGCCCTCGCCCTTAGCTCTGGGAAACTAGCCATAGAGCTAGCCAAACACCTTTGGTTTTCCAATGACCATAGGGTCGGTCCTCAGGTCCGAGCCTAACCTCAAATTTATACCTCAAACCAGCAGCCAAACTTGGATTTAAGCCTAGAATTACCATGCTTTTAGCCTAAACATTATATATAGCATATAAACAATTCCTACTCCCCCTAAGCTCACCTAAAATAAACTTAAGAAACCAAAGCTCATGCAAATTCTAACTTCTAACAACAACACAACAAAATTCAATCCTAGCAAACCTAAATTCCAGCAGACAAATAGAATTCTTACCTCAAGTATAGCTTGATCCGTAGAGTTCTTCTTTGGCTGATTCTAGCTGTAAATCCCCCTGGTTTCCAGCCCAAATTCAACTCAATTTCCTAACCTTTCTCGTTTAAGCTTCTAAGTACCCCTTAGTTCTAGAGAGAGGAAGAGAAAACCGTGTATATGAGAGAGTGAGAGAGATTAAGTGAATTCCTTCTTACTCTGTTACTTTCTTAAAACCTTAGTTGACCATACACCTTAGCCAAAAGTTAACTTAAGCTAATCCCGAGAGAAAGCCAGTGAGAGAGTGAGGGAGTTGGTTCAGAGAGTGTTGTATGTTCTATTTTTTTTAGTTTTCCTAAGGCTTAAGTTAACTTAAGCTAATCCCAAGGCTCGGGTACCAAAAATGTCCCCGATGGAAAAATGGTCAAAATCCCCAGTATTCCATCCTAATCTCGCTAACTCCAAATATATTCTCAATTGTTCATTCCCATTACCCGATAACAAAATTTAATGCCAAATACCTAAAATACCCCTTGAATCGCCCCGAGTCGGGTATTGGGCCTTGTTGTGACTTTTTCGCTAACTTGCTCCCTAGGATCGTCTCGTGAAGAGTATCCCAAATAAACCCACATAATAACGTGGTCTCTCACATATATCACATATATGCACATATATACAATTATGCCCATAACAGGCCAAATTATGAAAGTTGTCTGTCTAATAAGAAACAGGCCCACATGCGTATTTAATATCCCTAAACATGCATAACTAGTTATATTATCATATAACTCATATAATCTCAATCAAATATATCAAATAAACATATAATTCCGTATCTTTCCATCCTGGTCCCCTAATTAAGGCTCTAATCCTTATTAGGTAATTTTGGCACGTTACAACTATCCCCTCCTTACAGAAATTTTTTCCTCAAAATTTTACCTGAACAGCTCGAGATACTGAGTCTGCATATCTGCCACCAGCTCCTAGGTCGCTTCCTCGACCTTGCTGTTCCTCCATAATACCTTAACTAAAGGTATAGTCTTGTTCCTTAGGACCTTGTCCTTCCTGTCTAAAATTTGAATTGGTTGCTCCTCATAGGACAAGTCTGCCTCAAGTTCCAGATCCCCGTAACTCAGTACATGAGTTCCATCTGACACATACTTCCTCAGCATGGAAATATGAAATACATTATGCACACTAGACAGTGCAGGGGGTAAGGTCAACCTATATGCCACTTGAATTATCCTTTCCAAGATCTCAAATGGTCCCACAAACCTAGGGCTCAGCTTGGTCTTCTTCTCGAACCTTTTCATCACTCTCAGATGTGAAACCCTAAGGAAGAGGTAGTCTCCTACCTAGCACTCCACGTTCCTCCACCTTGGGTTTGAGTAACTCTTTTGTCTACTCTGAGAGGTGAGCATTCAAGCTCTAATAATCTTGATAGCCTCCGTGGTCCTCTGAACTGCATCAGGACCTAAATATTTCCTCTCACCCATCTCATCCCAGTGAATGGGCGATCTACACTTCCTACCATACAACATCTAATAAGGTGCCAGTCCAATAGTAGCTTGGTAGCAATTACTATTGGAAAACTCTAACAGAGGGAAATATTTACTCCAGGTCACTTCAAAGTCCAACACACATGCCCTCAGCATGTCCTCCTCCAATATCTAGATAGTCCTCTCATACTGACCATCGGTCTGAGGATGATAAGTTGTACTGAAATTCAGCTATGTACCCATCGCCCTCTGCAAACTTCCCCAAAACATAGAATTAAAGATAAGGTCCCTATCTGACACGATAGACCTCGGAGCCCCATGAAGGCGAACTATCTCTCTCACATAGAGATCTGCATACTAGTCAACCATGTAATTCATCCTCACTAGCAGAAAATGAGTTGATTTTGTATATCGATCAACGATTACCCAAATAGAATCATGTTGGCCCACTGTCATGGGCAATCCTACTATGAAATCCATCGTGATGTCCTCCCACTTCCACTCTGGGATATCTAGAGGCTATAACAGCCCTGCTGTCCTCTGATGCTCAGCCTTGACCTGCTGTCAGGTCAGGCACCTTACCACATACTCAGTCACATCCATCTTCATCCCAGGCCACCAATATAAAGCTTTTAGATCCTAGTACATCTTCGTGGTGCCCGGATGTAGAGAATAAGGAGTAGTATGAGATTCATCAAGAATATCCCATTTGATCTCAATTTCCATCGGAATGCAGATACGATCCTTGTACATCAACAAACCCATGCTTGACCTCGCATAGTCCTTAGCTATTCTAACTAGGACATCCCCTCTAATCTGCCCCAACTGTGGGTCATGTAACTGCTTATCCTTGATCCTCTCCAAAAAAGTAGACTATAGGGTGATGTTGGCTAGCTGGCCTACCACTAAATGAATTCATGCTCTAGCCATATCATCAACCAAATCCCTTGATATCTGCCTGACACTATATAACTGTCCCAGACCCTTCCAGCTTAAGGCATCTGCTACCACGTTGGTCTTCCCAGCTCTAACCAACATATTTGCCTCATGTTTAGATCCTTCTGGGTGAAGAAGTATTTTAAACTCTTGTGGTCAGTGTATACCTCACACTTCTCACAAAATAAGTAGTGCCACCACACCTTCAGTGCAAATTCCACTGCTACAAGTTCTAAGTCATGTGTGGGGTATCTCTGCTCATACTCCTTCAATTGACGTGATGCTTAGGCAATAGCCTTCCCTCTTTGCATAAGTACAGAACCCAGACCCTACCTCAAGGCATCGCAATAAACTACAAACTTGTCCCAATCTGTTGGAAGGCTCAAAACTGGAGCGGTGATCAAACTCTTCTTGAGCATCTAGAAGCTCTCTTCACATTTGTCTAACCATAAGAACTTCTGATTCTTACATGTTAACTCTGTTAGTGATGATGCAATCTTGGAAAAGCCCTCCACAAAGTGTCTATAATACCCTGCCAATCCCAACAAACTTTTGATCTCTGAAGTGTTCTTCGTTCATGGCAAATATCTGATCGCCTCTAAGTGACCTAAGAAAGTCACTTGTGGCAACTAGAACTCGCATTTCTTGACTTTCGCATACAACCTGTGTTCTCTCAACCTTTGTAGTACCAATCTGAGGTGCTACTCATGTTCTATCTCTGACAGAGAGTATACAAATATATCGTCAATAAAGACAATCACAAACCGATCTAGGTAATCTTTGAACACCCTCTGCTGGGACATTAGTCAATCCAAATGACATAACCAAAAACTCATAATGCCTGTACCTGGTGCGAAAAGCTGTCTTCGGTATATCCTCCTCCCTGATCCTCAGATGGTGATAACCAGATCGAAGATCTATCTTGGAGAATACCGTTCTACTCTACAACTGGTTAAACAGATCATCAATCCTTGGTAGAGGATATTTGTTCTTAATAGTCAACTTGTTCAGTTCTTTGTAATCGATACACATCCTCAGAGAACCGTCCTTTTTTCTTCACAAAGAGAACTGGTGCGCCACATGGCAAGAAACTGGGCCTGATGAAACCCAAGTCTAGTAACTCTTGTAGTTGAACCTTTAGTTCCTTCAGCTTAGCTGGAGCCATCTTATAAGGTGCCCTAGATACTGGCTCTGTTCCTGGCGCCAATTCAATCACAAACTCAATCTCCCTGTGTGGAGGTAACCCTGGCAGATCCTCTGGAAACACGTCCAGAAACTCACAGACTAATCGAGTTTGTTCTGGTCCCACTGGAACGACCTGAGTGGTATCCACCACACTAGCTAAGAATCCTATGCATCCCCCTGCTAAGTACAGATATCATAGGTATACGAGGTCCATGCACAGTGCCAACGAATACAAATGGTTCCTCACCCTCGGGCTCAAAGGTTACCATCTTCTTCTTGCAATCTATCGTTACCCCATACTTCTCTAGCCAATCCATACCCATAATTATATCAAAATCAGTCATTACAAATTCCACCAAGTCAACTGATAATTCCCTGCCATCCACTGTAACTGGTAGTGATCTAACCCATCTCCTAGAAATCACTAACTCCCAGTAGGCAGCATGGTACCAAACCCCACAGGATAGAAGTCACACAGTCTACATAATCCGTCTATAATCTTACTAACGAAAGAGTGTGTAGCACCTGAATCAATCAAAACAGTATAGAAGTTTCTAGCTCCAGAAAGGTGACCTATAACCATCGAGGGACTATCCTCGGCCTCTGCCTGGGTCAAGGTGAATACCCGAGCTGGCGTCAGGCTGTCGACCTTCTTTGAATCTTCCTTTCTAGCTCTTAGGCAGTTCTTCTTCAAATGCCCCACACTGTCGCAAACAAAGCAGGCCTTCGCTCGACATTCCCCAATATGGTGCACACTACATCGTGTACACTCTAGGAATGCTCTTCAGTCTCACCGCCACCCTGGCGGCCAATCTATATGCCCCGTGGCCTCCTATCTGGCTATGGAGCTTAAACTATATCTAGAGTCTTCCTCTTCTGGTCACTAGGGCCTCCGCCCTAACCAAAACCTGTAAATGGAGGTCCTGTCCTCCTAGAATCCCCTCTAGTTGCATTGTCAAGCTAGATCTTGTTCTCTGCGCTCTCAGCTGTAAGCGCTTTATCCACATCCTGTGCATAGGTAGTCAATCTTGACACAATGGTAATACGAACATCCCAGGCTATCATAAGTTGTAGCCCCTGAAGAAACCTCTCTCTTCTGGTCCAATTAAGGGGCAACAGATCCCTGATAAACATTTCTAGTATGAAAAACTTCAGGGCGTAATCAGTCACTCTCATGTTACCCTGAAGTAACTTTCTAAACTCCTCAGCCTTCACAACTTTAACTACGTCGTTGTATTATTTCTCATTAAACAGGGTTTTGAACTCTTCCCATTCCATGGTGGTTACTGTTCTGGTCTACAATACCACCTCCCACCAAATTCGGGCATCTTCTGGAAACATATAGGTAGCGCATGCCGCTCTCTCATTACCACCTACCCTCATAAAATCCAGGATGGTGGTTATCATGGTCATCCACTGCTCAGCCTTTAGTGGATCTGAGCCGTCCTCAAAAACTGGAGGGTGTTGTTTCCTGAACCTCTCATACAGGGGTTCTGGGGCTGCATTACCGCTAGTACCTCTGGCTGTATAACTGTTGGTATTGCGGGCTATGGGTTCCTTGCTAGAACCTATTGCTGTCTTAAGAGGCGAATCATCTCATCCTGCCTTTCTAGCCTTGCTTGCATACTAGCAAGCACCTATTGCTAGTTTTCTAGAGCTGGCGGTGGGGCCTGGCCCTGGTAATTCCTTTCCCTGGCCTCCAACCAACCTTTTTGACCTTCAAGGATTCATACTGTTATTCAATCCACTCTACAGTGATCAAATCGACCATTAGGTACATATTAACAATACCTCTTGCTGCCTGACGATCACAGATCGAACAGAAAAACAACAGATGCAATGCTAATAATAAGCATGCCAACACAAACAACAGATGGTGCTAATAAGCACTTCCTGATATCCATCAACAAATAACAATGCACATAAACATATCTAAACATATATGCAAGTGTAACATTGCTAATAAGCATGTTCTTTAATCCCTGCCAGTGTTAACAATGCCAATAAGCATTTCCTGGCCTATATACAAATAATAATGCTGATAAGCGGTTCCCTTGTATTCACAAGCAGTAACAATGCTAATAAGCATGTTCTTTATCATTCATGCAATAGTCAAGGGCCAGACCCTATTAGATTATCTCATGCTTTCTAATCAGGCACGCAGATAAGGCATTCATATCATGTTTAAGCAATTAAACACATAACAACATAATAGTTACCGAACCCTGAGTTGAGCTTGTCTTTACTGGCGAGTGTACATGTCTGACCAGTCTTCAGGAACCCTTAAACCTTGGCAGGACCGTTACACTGTATTTTAAATTGTGTCAGACTTGGTAATCATTTGGTTATAAACATGTAATTAAGGTTAATGTCAAGGGTTAGGGTTAAAAATTTTGGTAAAAGAAACTGTTGACTTTTATTTAAAAAGTTTCATACATACATGGGATCCCAAAATATTACAAACAAGAATTTAAAAGGGTGTATATATACCAAAAGTTACAACTGGCTGACCTAAGCAGCAAAATTAGGGGTACAACCCTAGT
Organism: Humulus lupulus; assembly: GCF_963169125.1. Classification (NCBI taxonomy): domain Eukaryota; kingdom Viridiplantae; phylum Streptophyta; class Magnoliopsida; order Rosales; family Cannabaceae; genus Humulus; species Humulus lupulus. The sequence goes on from NC_084799.1 coordinate 159,410,246, forward strand.
TCATCTGAAATATCCTCGGCCGTGGTGGACGTGCATCTGCATATGTACACATCGCCACTGAAGCTCTCCAGCTCATGGCTGGTCAGGCTTTCCTTTTCCCTTACCTGGACCACATAGCACTCGTGAGCCAAGGCTCAGCAAGAAAACTTAAGCATGTGCATTAGCAGAAAATACAAATTCTTAGATACTTATCTAGCCTGTCCATCAGTAATAACCTACTCATATAGTCATTCAAATACAAATAAATGGCCATTGGAACAATCTGGGGGTGATGCCTTGAACAGTTGACCATAGAGTCAACCCTGGGGCCCTATGCCCTAGTAATGTGATTATAGGGTCACTTGGGGCCCTCGCCCTTAGCTCTGGGTAACTAGCCATAGAGCTAGCCAAACACCTTCGGTTTTCCAACGGCCAATGTAATAGTACGTTGGTGATTTAGGCTTAAGCCTTTCGACCAGCGCGCAGAGCGCTATTACCGTCCTTGACTAATAAGTTAAGCCCTTTACCATGTATCAGAATATCAACATAGAAACAGATATGGATAGGCATACCCCAAAAAGACAAGCACACATACATAGTAATCACATAACATCATCAAATAACCGTAATCATAGTAATAATCATGCTTATTTAACGGGGCCAAGCCCTAGCCACACAACCCATGCGAACAGTGATGTAACATTTAAACAGGTATAGAATATTCAAGTGTGTTTAACAGACAAGTGAAACAATAATTGAAACATAACCTTTCTCAGGGGCCCAATCCCTATTCATAAGTATTATTAACAGTTGGGCGAAGCCCTAATCACATATAACACATATTGGGTGCAGTATTCTTACCTCAGATCCGAGTATAGCGTAAAATAAGAACGACCCTCGAGCTTGACTCTAAAGGCTTCCAGAACGAGTCCTAGCCTCTGGGACCTCGAACTTTACTAAACCGGGTAGTAGAATCAATTTCGAGCTCTAAGGAAAAGATTCCCGTCACTAAAAACTCACCATGGCCAGAACAGCCCAGGCGGGCTGCGACCTGCCCTTGAGGGTCGCGGCGCGCCCCTCAAGATAGAGGCCCTCCTCCCCTGGTACTGGAACATGGGTCGTGACCTGCCCTTGGGGATCACGGTGCGCCTCCTAGACTGAAGCCTCCTAGGGCCCTGGGTTTAGTTTGGTCGCGGCCCCTCAAGAATAACTACGGATTTTAACATAATTCAGTTAGACACAGAGATTGACACATTACCTCAGCTGTGAATGATGATCCCCAAGCCACAAGCTATCAGAATTCTAATCCCGAGCCTTCAATTCATTAGTTTCTAGCTAAAATCTTCTTAGTTCATCAAGAACTTACTTAGGGAAGCTTAGAGAGAAAGAGAGTGAGAGAGGGAGAGGGAGTCGGTTTAGAGCATTTTGTATGTTCTATTTTTTATTTTTTGTTTTCTTGAGGCTTAAGTCAACTTAAGCTAGTCTCGAGGCTCGGGGTACCAAAATCGTCCCTGAGGGCAAAATGGTCAAAATCCCCAGTATTCCCTCCTAATCTCGCTATCTCCAAATATATCATCAATTGTTCTTTCCCATTACTCGATAACCAAATTTAATGCCAAATACCTAAAATACCCCTTGACTTGCCCCGAGTCAGGTATTGGGTCCCGTTGTTAGTTTCCCGCTAACTTTCTCCTTAGGACTGTCTCGTGCCGAGTAACCCAAATAAACCCACACAACAATGTGGTCAATCACATATATCACATATATGCACATACATACAATTATACCCATAATGGGACAAATTACGAAAGTTGCCCTTCTAATAAGAAATGGGCCCACATGCATATTTAATATCCCTAAACATGCTTAACTCATTATATTATCCTATAACTCACATAATCACAATCAAATATATCAAATAAAAATATAACTCCATATATTGCCATCTTGGCCCCCTAATCAAGACCCTAAGGCTTATTACGTAATTTTGGCACGTTACACCAAATCACTCCAAAAACCTATTCAAACATAGAAAATCCGAAAAACAAAGTTCCCAATCAACTCAGCAGCCCAAAACCATCAAAACCCAAGTTACAAATGAATAAAAAACTCATCATAACCATAAAATCTAATCAAAGCTCACGAATTCAATACTCAGAAACTTAAAGCTTAGATTACCTCTGATTATGTCGTTATCAAGCTTCTAATCTTCCCTTGAATCGTTATGACTCTAACCTTGCTTGAATCTGAGCTCTAAAACTTGAGTTTCCTTCAAAAATGCTATCGAGCGTCAAAAAGGAGAGAACATGAGAGAGAACGAGAGAGTTGATTGTTATTCTGTTTCTGTCAGGTTACTTCAAACTCAAGTAACTTTAAGAAAATCCCAAGGCTCGGGGTACCCCAAAAACGTCCCAGAGGGTAAAATAGTCAAAATTTCCAAAACTCCCTCCTAATCTCACTAATTCTGAATATATCCTCAAATATTCATTCCCATTACCCAATATCCCAGTAATGTACTAATACCCAAAATACCCCTTGACTGACCCTAAGTCAAGTATTGATTCCATTGTGACTTTCCTGCTAACTTTCTCCCTAGGATCGCCTCGTGTCGAGTAACCCAAGTATATCCACATAATAATATGGTCCCACACATGTATCACATATATGCACATATACTCCAAATATACCCATAACAGACCAAATTAGACAAATTTTCCTTTTGATAAGAAACGAGCCCACATGCATATTTAAAGACACCTAAACATGCATATTAAGTCATATTATAATATAACTCACATAATCATACATTGATACACGTAATTTTCCATAGTTTTCCATCCTGCCCCCCTAATCAGGGCCCTAAGCCTTATAAGGTAATTTAGGACGTTACAACTATCCACCCTTACAAGAATTTCGTCCTCGAAATGTTACCTAAACAACTTGGGATACTAATTTTGCATATCTAATTCCAGCTCTCAGGTCGCTTCCTCGACCTTGCTGTTCCTCCATAATACCTTAACTAAAGGTGTAGTCTTGTTCCTCAAGACCTTATCATTCCTGTCTAGTATCTGGATTGGTTGTTCCTCATAGGAGAGATGTACCTCAAGCTCAAGATCCTCGTAACTCAATACATGAGTCTCACCTGATACATATTTTTGAAGGGCTAAAATATGAAATACATTGTGTACAGCCGACAGTGAAAGAGTTAAGGCCAATCTATAGGCCACCTTACCAGTCCTCTCCAGGATCTAAAATTGTCCTAAAAATCTAGGGCTCAGCTTGCCCTTCTTCCAAAATCTCCTCACCCCTTTCCATGGTGAGACTCTAAGGAAGACATAGTCTCCCACTTAGAACTCCACGTTCCTGCATTTCGGATCAACATAACTTTTCTGTCTGCTTTGAGAAACAAGCATCCGAGCTCTAATTCTCTCAATAGCCTCATTGGTCCTCTGAACTGCCTCAGGACCCAAGTATTTCTTTCTTCTGTCTCATCCCAATGAATGGGTGATCTACATTTCCTACTGTACTGCATCTCATAAGGATCCACTCCAATGGTCGAATGATAGCTATTATTGTAGCAAAACTCTATCAAAGGCAAATACTTACTCCGCAACCCTTCAAAGTCCAACACACATGCTCGCAGCATGTCCTCTAATATTTGTATCGTCCTCTCATATTGTCTATCTATCTGAGGATGATAACCAATACTAAACTTCAGTTGTGTACCCATAGCCTTCTACAAAGTTCCCCAAAACTTGGAAGTAAATGTGGGGTCCCGATCTAACACGATGGACCTCAGCTCCCCATGAAGGTGCACTATCTCTCTCACATAGAGATCTGCATACTGTACAACTGTATAAGTCATCCTCACTGGTAAGAAGGGAGCTGATTTGGTGTATCGATCCATAATAACCGACACCGAATCATGTTGACCCATGGTCCTGGGTAACCCCACCACAGAATCCATCGTGACATCCTCCCATTTCCACTCTGGGATGTCCAGACGCTGTAATAGCCTTGCAGGTCTATGATGCTCAATCTTGACCTGTTGACATGTCAAGAACTTAGCCACATATTTTGTCGCATCCCTCTTCATCCCAGACCACCAATATAACGATCTCACATCCTGATACATCTTCGTGGTGCCTGGATGCAAAGATTAATGGGTAGTATGAGATTCATCGAGAATATCGCGTTTAATAACATTGTCCATTGGAACACAGATCCGACCCTTATACCTCAGCAAACCCATATCTGAAACTGTATAATCCCTAGCCACTCTAGCTAGAAAGTCCCCTTTGATCATTGTCAATTGGGGATCACCAAACTGACTTTCCTTTATTCTCTCCAACAGTGTAGACTATAGCGTAATGTTGGCCAACTAGCCACCAAACAACTCTATTCTAGCTCTGGTCAAATCCTCAGCCAACTCCCTGGACATCTGCCTAGCATTATACAATTGTCTCAAACCCTTCCAACTTAAGGCATCTGCTACCACGTTGGCTTTCCCTAGGTGATAGATGATCTTACAATCATAATCCTTTACCAGATCTAACAAACGTCTCTGCCTCATGTTCAAATCCTTTTAGGTGAAGAAGTATTTCAAACTCTTGTGAACTGTGTATATCTCACACTTTTCACCATATAAGTAGTGCCGCCACACATTCAGATAAGTACTACAAGTTTTAAATCATGTGTGGGGTACCTCTGCTCATACTCCTTCAACTGACGTGATGCATAGGAAATCACCTTCCTTGTCTGCATATGAACATAACCTAGGCCCTGCCTCGAGGCGTCACAATAAACCACAAACTTGTCTTGATCTGTAGGAAGATTTATAACTGGAGCGGTGATCAAATTCTTCTTCAGTCTCTCGAAAATGTCCCCACACCTGTCTACCCATATGAGCCTCTAATTCTTGCATGTCAACTCTGTTAGTGTTCACACAACTTGGAAAACCCCTCCACAAAGCGTCTGTAATAACCTGCAAATCCCAAGAAACTTCTGATCTTTGAAGCATTCTTCGGCCTTGGCCAATCTCTGATTTCCTCAATCTTCGATGGATCCACCATAATTCCATCCTTACTGACTATGTGACCTAAGAAAGTCACTTGTGGCAACCAGAACTCGCACTTCTTGAATTTCGCATACAACCTGTGTTCTCTCAGCCTCTGTTGTACCAATCTTAGATGTTTCTCGTGATCTATCTCTGACTGAGAGTATACCAATATATCTTCGATAAAGACGATCACAAATCGATCCTGGTAATCTTTGAACACCCTGTTCATTAGATCCATAAATGATGCTGGGGAATTAGTTAGTCCAAATGACATCACCAAAAACTCATAATGCCCATACCTGGTGCGAAAAGCTATTTTCGGTATATCCTCCTCCCTAATCCTTAGCTAGTGATAACCAGATCGAAGATCTATGTTGAAGAATACCATCCTACCCTGTAACTGATCTCATAGATCATCAATCCTTGGTAGAGGATACCTGCTCTTGATAGTCAACTTGTTCAGTTCTCTATAATCAATACACATTCTCAGAGAACCATCTTTCTTCTTCACGAAGAGAATTGGTGCGCCTTATCCCAAGAAACCGGGCCTTATAAAACCCAAGTCTAGTAATTCCTGTAATTGAACCTTTAGTTCCTTCAACTCTGCTGGAGCCATCCTATAAGGTGCCCTAGACACTGGCTCTGTCCCTGGCGCTAGTTCAATCACAAACTCTATCTCCATGTGTGGAGGTAACCCTAGCACGACATGAGTGGTATCCACCACACTAGATAGGAATCCTATGCATCCCCCTGCAATAGGTCTCTAGCTCTAAGTATAGATATCATAGGTATACGGGGTCCATGCACATTTCCAACGAATACAAATGGGTCCTCACCCTCAGGCTCAAAGGTTACCATCTTCTTCTTGCAATCTATCGTTGCCCCATATTTCTTTAACCAGTCCATACCCAAAATTATATCAAAATCAGTCATAACCAACTCTACCAAGTCAATTGATAACTCCCTCCCATCCACTATCACAGGCAGTGAACCGACACATCTCATAGAAACCACTAACTCCATAGTAGGGAGCATAGTACCAAACCCCACAGAATAAAAGTCACAAGGTCTACATAATCCATCTATACCCCTACTAGTAACGAAAAAGTGCGTAGCACCTGAATCAATCAAAAGAAACATAAAGGGTTCCAGCACTAGAAAGCTGACCTGTAACCACTGAGGGACTAGCCTCGGCCTCTGTCTGGGTCAAGGTGAACACCCGAGCTGGCGTGAGGCTGTCCAACTTCTTGGGCTCTTCATTTGTGACTTTCGGGTAGTCCTTCTTCAGGTGTCCCACACTCCCGCAGATGAAGCATGCCTTCGCCCAAAATTCCCCAATATGGCGCCTCCTGCACCGAGTACACTCTAGGAATGCAATCCAAGTCTCACCGCCACCCTGGCGGCCTATCTGTATGCCCCGTGGCCTTCTATTTGGCCTTGCAGCTGAAATTGTATCTAGTGTCTTTCTCTTTTGGTCACTAAGGCCTCCGCCCCTACCAAGGCCTGCAAATGGAGGTCCTAGCCTCCTAGAATCCCTTATGGTCGCATTCACGCGCCATATCTTATTCTCTGTATTCTCAGCTGTACGAGCCTTTTCCACAACCTGTGCATAGGTAGTCACCCCGACACAGTAGTAATACAAACATCCCGGGCTATAATAGGCCATAGCCCCTCAAGAAACCTCTCTCTTCTGGTCCCATCAGTGGGCACCAGATCCATGACAAACTTTGCCAATCTTTCGAACTTCAAGGCGTAATCGGTCACTGACATATTTCCCTAAAGTAACTTAATGAACTCTTCAGCCTTGGTAGATTTAACTACATCATTGTAGTATTTCTCATTAAACATAGTTTTGAATTCTTCCCATTCCATAATATTTACTGCCCTGGTCTGGGATACCACCTCCCACCATATTCGGGCATCCTCCCGAAACATGTAGGTGGCGTAGGCCAATCTCTCATTATAAACTACCCTCATGAAATCAAGGATGGTGGTTATCATAGTCATCCACTACTTGGCCGTTAGTGGGTCTGAGCTGCCCTAAAAAACTGGAGGGTGCTATTTTCTAAAACTCTCATACAGGGTTTCCCATCTATCTCCCCCTGCCTGGGGCTGTACTGTCGCTGGTACCTCTAGCTGTAACACTGCCTGTACTACAGGCGGTGGGTTCCCTGCTGGAACTTGTTATTGTCTCATGAGGAAAATCTCATCTCCCTAACGCTATAACATGGCTTGCATATCAACAAGCACTTGTTGCCAGTTTTCTGGAGTTGGCGGTGGAGCCTGGCCCTAATCATTCTGTTCCCTGGCTTGTATCTCTTGGCCAACCAACCTCTCTGACCTTCGACAAAGCATGCTGATAACTATCCCATTCTATAGTGATCAAATCGGCCATTAGGTAAGTAATAACTATACCTCTTGCTTTCTGACAGTCCAACACCGAACAAACAAAGAAATGCAATGCTAATAAGCATGTCTATTCATGTTCATATCCAAGTATAGTGCTAATAAGCACTTTCTGACATTCATAATCAAATAACAATGTTAATAACATTTTCTGGCATACATGTATTGATGACAACGCTAATAAGCGTGTCCTGACCTACATGTCCATATAACAATGCTAATAATTGTTTTCTTTGAATTCACAAGCAATGTCAGTGCTAATAAGCACCTCCTTATCAATCATGCAACAATCAAGGGCCAGGCCCTATCAGAATATCTCATGCTGGCTAATAAGGCAGGCATATAAGGTATTTATATCCTATTTAAGTAGTTCAACACACCACATAAATAGTTACCAAACCCCGAGTCGAGCTCGTCTTTAATAGCGAGTGTACATGCCCAGCCTGTCTTCAGGAACCTTAACCTTGGCACACTCTGATACCAAGTTGTAATGTCCTGGTTGGCCAAGACCGTTACACTGTGTATTTTACATAGTGCTAAACTCACTAAACGAGTCATTTGGCCATAAACGCGCAACTAAACGTGATTAACGGTTTAGGGTTAAAAATTTCATTAAAAAGGAATAGTTATTTTGTTAAAATGTTAAGTTATACATGGAATCCCATGATACAAAGTTGTTCACAGTTTCAAAAGGGTAATTACAACTCAAAAATTACAGCCAGTCGACCTAAGTGGCAAAAATAGGGTTTAACCCTAGTTCCTCTGAGAAAAATTGGCTGTAGCACCCGTGAGCCAAGACTCAGCAAGAAAACTTAAACATGCTCATAAGCAGTTAATAATACATTACCAAATCATAATAACCCTACTCATGCATGCATACTATTCATATAAATGACTACAACGTCATATGGGGGCCAGCTATCCTAATTAAATTATTAACTCAATCATATCGAGGCCCGTTGCCAACAATAATTGATTAATGAAGCATACTGGGGCCCAGACCTAGGATATTGGACTAATAAGTCACTTTGGGGCCCATTACCCTATCCTCTGTATAACTAGCCTTGGAGTTGGCCCAACGTATCTGGCGCTTAATTTTCCACGATCATTGGTTCTGACAAGCATACGATGCGCTCCTAAATAGGCCTAACCATTTCGACCAGTGCTCAATGCGCTATTGCTGCCCTTGATTTATAAGTTAATGCTTTCGACTAGCGCTCATCGCACTATTGCCATTCTTGACTTATAAATCAAGTCTTTCAATTAGATAAAGCAAACAAGCATATATCATTTAACAATTATCCAGATTCAAAGCATTTAGTATGCTTAATAAAACAATAACAAGCATAATCGTAATCATGCACATTCTCAGGGGCCCATGCCATATTCATATCCATGTTTAACAACCGGACCAAGCCCTAATCACGTACATCACGTAGTGGGTGCAGTTTTCTTACTTAGGTCTGAGTGTAATGTAAATTAAGAACGACCCTCGACCACGATTCTGATTCCGAGCCCTTCGCGATAGCCTAGTCACAACCAATTATAGAATATCGTCAATAACGAGTAAATAAAGGCTTAGGGACCGAGTCCTAGCCTTCATGACATAGAATCCTACTAAACTGGGTAGTAGGATCGATCCCGAGCCCTTTGGTTTGATTTTCCGCACTCAAAACCTCCCAAAGGCACAAAAAACCCTTAAGCGCAGCGGCCCACCCCAAGTCAGAGAGCCTAAGGCTCCCCCCCACCCACGCTGTGGTGCACCCTAACAGGCGCCATGACTTAAATGGCCCAAAGGAACCTACTTCTCCCATTGTTCAAGAGAGCCGCGATGCCCCAAGAATAGGGCCGCGACTCGACATGAAAACTTTTTTTTTCTTCATTTTTCTCAAGCTAAATCCCTCCAAAAACCTATCCAAACATAGCCAAATCCCAGAAACAAAGTTGCCAATCAACTCAGCAACCCAAAACCATCAAAACCGAAGTTATATATGAATAAAAAACTCATCAAAATCATGAAATCCAATCAAAGCTTAAGAACTCAAAACTCAGAAACATAAAGCTTAGATTACCTCTTATTAAGTCATTTTCCAGCTAAATCCTCAGGCTACAAAACTTCTAATCTTCTCTAGAACTACGCTAGCTTGAATTTGTACTCAAAAACTTGAGTTCGAAAATGCTATCGAGCATGAAAAAAGAGCGAAGGGGAGAGAGAACGAGAGAGTTGATCATGTTTCTATTTCTATCAGACTACTTCGAGCTCAAGTAACCTTAAGCAAATCCCAAGGCTCAAGGTACCCCAAAAACATCCCCGAGGGTAAAATAGTCAAAATTCCCAGAACTCCCTCCTAATCTCACTAACTCCGAATATATCCTCAAATATTCATTCTGATTACCCAATATCACGGTAATGTGCTAATACCCAAAATTCCCCTTTACTCACCTCGAGTCAAGTATTGGTCCCGTTGTGACTTTCCCGCTAACTTGCTCCCTAGGATTGCCTCGTGCCGAGTAACCCAAATATATCCACATAATATTGTGGTCCCACACATATATCACATATACTCCAAATATACCCATAGCGGGCCAAATTACAAAAATTTCCCTTTTGATAATAAACGGGCCACATGCATGTTTAATACACCTAAACATTCATATAAAGTCATATTATAATATAATTCACATAATCATACAATGATACACATAAACACATAATTTTCCATAGTTTTCCATCCTGCCCCCCTAATCAAGGCCCCTAGCCTTATTAGGTAATTTGGGACGTTACACTGGAGGTCCAACTATTGTTACTGAAACAGTCATCTCAAGAGACTTTAATCACATAATGTATGGGTACGGTCCTTATGTGAATGACGATCCAGTTGGTAATTGCTTTGAAGATATTGAGGATTGTTCTGGGGATGATTCAGAGGCGTATTACAGTGTAGATTTGTGAATGAGGGTTAGAAATTTTGCAAGTGCAATAACTAGAAGAAGAGCCAACACCTCATTTTCCACAGACACACCCACCAACTAAAGGATGTCGAACACCTACCACAACCAGTAGTTGTCATGATAGGATAGAAGATAACACTAGATGAAGTGCTCCAATATTTACAAAAGAATATATTTTGGCCTCTAATCATTTCAAGTGAAGATCACACTAGATGGAGTGCTCCCATATTTACAAAAGAATATATTTTGGCCTCTAATAAAACCCATACCTCATCATTTGGTGCACCAGTGGGATAATTACACCTTGGGAAGAATTTTGAGGACAAGATTGATTTAAAAACCAAAGTTGCTCTATTTGCAATGAAAAATATTTTTGAGTTTGTGGCCAAGAAGTCTGGCACTAATGTGTGGTATATCACTTGCAAGGATCTTAACTGTAGTTGGAGACTGAGAGGGAAAAAATTATCGTTGTCCTCCATGTTTTAGATCACGGTGTACAATAGTGCACATACCTGCTCACTAAAAGTGCGACAGAAAGATCACCGTCAAGCAACACCGTGGGTCGTTGGGAACCTTATCAAGAACAAATAATTGTTGATGGGACTAGCTACATGGAAAACAATATAAGGGGGATATGAAGAAAAATTACAGGATTGATATCAGTTATGAAAAGGCATGGAGATGCAGAGAGAAAATACTTATGTATGTTAGGGGGACATCTGAAGATCCTATTCCAAGGTACCTTATCACTTTCACATGTTGCAACAAAAGAATCTAGGTAAAATTACTGATTTTTACAGAGAAGATAGTCACTTCCTATATTGTTTCTTTTCCTTTAGAGTTCGTAGAAGGAGATTTAGATCTTGTCATCCCATGATATGTGTGGAGGACACATTCTTGAAGACCAAGTATGGTGGCCACATGCTATGTGTCGTTGCATTGGATGCGAATAGTAACTTGTATCCAATTGCGTCCGAGTTGGTGGACAGTGAGAACCACAACTCTTGGAAATATTTCATGATGAAATTGAAGGAAGCCATTGGAAACATCGATGATCTTCCTTTCATATTTCATTAATCATGCTTTGGATGTCGTCTTCCCTCATGCTTACCACTGTGCATTCTACATGAATGTAAAAGCTAAATTCAAGACTGATCACTATGAAAACGAGATGTGAGCAGCAACCTATGACAGGAGAGAAAGACAAAATTTTAAATGCATTTTGAAAATATAAAGCCAATGGATTCTGCCATAGATGAAAATCTAGAGGGAATTGGGTCCGATAAGTGGTCTCGTCTTTTCTTTCAATGGGAATCGATATAATATAATGACAAACAACTACGTACAAAGCTTCAACAACAAAACTAGGGATGCAAGGACATTTCCAGTCACTACATTTTTGGAATTCATTCAATTCACACTTCAGTCCTGGTTTTTTAAACAACGTGGTGAGTCAGAGAAAAGTACCACCAAATTATCACCCCTAATGAGGGCAGATTTGTCGTAAATTTGTTATAAAGTAAGGTTCATGACTGTCCACAGCATTGGCTAGTTTGAATTTTATATGGTGGGTGCAGATAATGATGTTGAGGTGAACTTGATGACCAAATCATACTCATGTGGTATGTTTCAGATCATAGGAATACTTGTGTCCATGTAGTGGCAGGAGCTCTTGATTGCGATGTCAACATTAACTCACTATGGTCCTAATTTTTCACCACTAAGTCATGGAGAGAGTCGTACAAAGAAACCATTTACCCATGTTGGAACGAGGATGATTGGACAGTTCTAGATGATATTAAGAATATGCAAGTTGATGTACCTATTGAGAAACAACCAGTCGATCGTATGAAGAAGAAAAAGTTAGGAAGACGAAAGACAAAATGTTTTCCATCCTGAGGCGAAAAAGTTGTGAAAGAGCATAAGGGCAATAGATGCAGTGGTCGTGGCCACAACATATCTTCATGTAAAGCTAGGCTCTAAAATTTATTTCTATTATATTTTATTGAAACATGAAATTTTATTAAATCTGAACTGCCTATTTTTTTCTGGTTTATACTTGTATTTTTTTTTCTGGGTTACTAGATTTATGCTCAATTCATGAAAGATGGGTGCTTGATGGGTTAGCCAATTACACATGCTACTATCATACTCGATGCATGCTCGATGGGTGCTCGATCATATTGCTTACTATATTCGGTTCATGCTTGATGGGTTATCACATGTGTTGACTGTAAGAACTCGTCAATGATGTTAGGTTTGAAAACTCAAAGATTAGTAAGAAAATAACTTAGGATGAACATAGAAAGAACATGAAGAATAAAAATGCAGAAAAAAATGGACCAAGAGATCGTATATTGCTTAATAGCCTGAGTATACAATAAATTTTCCAACCCTCTTGTTTGAGGGGTGATGATCTATTTATAGTGAAACTCTAATGACTCCTTATACATAGTGGTCTCGAGGGACAAGATAGTGTTGGAGTTTTATGCCCTAATTAAAACCCAATTTCTTTGTAATCTCATTTTATTATCAATAAAATAATAGAAATAATTTTTGACTTGGTCAATCACTTTGATCACATGTTTTATTTTCATGATTATTTGTTTAATATAAACTTCTATTAAATCCCGAGCATATAACTAATCATATTTATAGTGACGTAATCACAGTGGAATATAAATATAATTATGTGTTCAAAAATAAGTTAGTCCTAAGATTAGTCAATGCAAAATATTTACACTAACTTGCTAATCTACGATATAATCTACTTACACATTGTAGTGTTAAGTTCTTTCCAGAACACTAGCAAAGTAGATAAGATCAGATGTATTTGTTACATCAGACTGGACTGATATTGACAGTAGATAAGATAAGTAAACATACCATTATTATCTATTATAGTCATATCATATAGTTGACCATAGATCAATTCAATCTCAATTCTGAGTAGTTGTATTCTAACTAATTGTTCTTTGACTTGTTCGTTACAAGCTTACCCAAAGGACTAGCCCATACTTACATCTTGGGAACTCCATAGTATAATTCAGTGGGAGTGTTGATAATAGATATGAACATCTATAGCTTCTGATGAAGAAGTAAGATGATGGTTTCCTTTTAGTTTTGTTCGAGGAGCTAAGTGATAGTTATCTCATTTCTGTAATTAATAATAGTTTGCTAAAATATCATTTACAAGGAACTAAGTGTTTTCAGGATAAAATACAATGAGGAGTAAAACAATATTTTAGTCCCATCTCATTGTAGACAATGGATAAGTAATTATCACTCTTTAGGGGATTGAGTGTTAATTATGGTTGTAATAATGGATAACTAATAATGTATCTATATTGCTTATAGAGCGTTCTATGAATTCAAGAGTACCATTTCGAGTCTTTAGTAAATTTTTTTGTTAAATTTATGATAACTTATTGGAGATTGATTTCATAGGCCCATGGTCCCCACATTACCTGGGATAAAATCATCTAGATAGTCTCAACTAATTGATGTAATCATCAATTAGAATTTTCAATGTTGACTACGTCAATTTTGGATAATTTCACAGAGTTATGCAATTTAGAGAATAAAAGAAATTTTAGGGAAAATTTATTAATTAAGACAAATTTGTGTCTAAATTAATAAATAAGTTTAAATCGAGGTTAACATTACAAATAACAAAAGATTTAAATAATTATTTAATTAATTAATCAATAGAAAATAATACGTGCATTGAATTTAAGTCCATCAGGCTTATAATTAAATGAGAAATTTCACGGGCATGTAGCCCATGAGAATTTCGACCTAAGGGCTATAATTGCCAATTATTTTATTGATTTTTTTTAATTAAATAAGTGACCTAATTGAGCCTTTAAATAAGTGACCTAAATTTTCACCACTGTGTCATGGAGAGTTGAAAATAGAAGATCAGAAGATCTAGTTTAGATGCTTTACGATTTTAGACTCTCTCTCTACAACAAAAGTCCATTTCTGTGCCTCTATATTCTCTTATCTTCTTCTCTCTGTATCTATCTCATGTGTTGAGAATTTCCCACTCTAGTCTAGGTGATTCTAAGGATACTGTGGAATGTTGTGAAGAGATTTGAAGATCGGTTTAGTTTCTTGGTGATACTTTGCGACAGAAAGGATACGAGGGTTAGAGAAACTGAAAGAAAGATTTATTCATTCCACTGCATATAATGTAAGTGTTCTTATCATTATCTCTATTTAAATTTAATTATAGAAACATGTTCTAGGTTTTCGTAAATTAATTTGTTTAACATATGATTTACATGAAAATAAATAAGATCTGTATAAGTATTCGCAACAACTGGCCTCAGAGCCTTTGGTAATCATTGATTTCATGCATGAACATGGTAAAATTGAATTATTTGATGTGTTGAGTAATTGGATGAATTTCATGTTTTTTATTAAGCATATTGAATTTTATATGATTATTAGCAACTTTGGGTTATTTGTTTGTATTTTCTATGCAATTAATTGTTATAAATTCTTAATTTGGTGTAGAACATTGTAAAAATTATTTAGAAAACATTTTTGGTTTGAAAAATTACACAAATAAAGTTTTGGAAATTTTTTTGTTTGCAATGCGCTCCTGTGCGCCTCTGCGCGTCACCGCTGCCGCACGCCCTCAACCTTCGACATCACCCCTCCCCGTGTGCGCAGCTCCTGGGTGCACGGTGTCACGGGCAGCCAACTTGACTCCTCAAATTGAAGGAACATGCGACACTTGTTAGCACTCTCAACTATCAAGTCAGCCTAAAATTCACACTTGCGGCAAACAAACCCAACGGTTATCCACGATACAAGTCTCGCACATGTAAGGGCAATGATGAAGCATGAGCAAGAAAAAAGCAAGCTATCCAAAGACAACATCCTACACAACAACTAGAGCATACAACATAGGCAAGTGGTACGTGATTGCCCAACAAAGGTAACAAACAAGCAACACATAGACCATAAAGGTAGCATAAACAAAGGGACATGGATAAACATCATTTTATTCATACATGGCCTTGATAGGGCAAGGGAGTACATAGCTTAAGCCCCTATCTGCTGGTGGCCATGGTGTTTCCCTAAGTCACCTGGTCACCTCCCCCTAAGGATCATTCTAAAGAAATAAAGTCTTCCAAGGAACATATATGATTTTCTCCTGGGAGACATATGCATAATTACAAAAGTGCCATCCCCTACCCTTGAGGTTACTTGGTGCAAGACTTGACTAATGATTAAGCACCAAGGCATGCTCATACATACAAAATGGCCCCTGGAGGTGTGTCATGTCGCAGCACGCCACACTCTGCCCCACTTAAATCTTCGATTCTCAACGAACCTGCTCCTTTATGATCTTCAATCTTCTGCGTAAGCTTGTGCAAGTTCTCCTCCCTTTGCCAACAAATTTCTTCATCTCTGAGCCCTTTCTACTTCACCAGAAACTCTTTCTTCTTCTTTTTGTCCATGACCACGGTCCTCTTGGCTGGGATTTCTTCAACTTGTTTGCTGCTTCGTGGCTTGATGATGACTCCTTCTCCGGTAGACTGGTTGTGAGATGGATCTTCTGGATCTTCATGATACGGTTTGAGGTTGCTGACGTGCAAGACTGGGTGTATCTTCATCCATTCTAGTAAGTTGACTTTGTAGAAGGTTAGGCCCTTCGAGATGATTGGAACAGGACCTTCGTATTTGTGGACGAGTCTGATGTCCTTATTCCCTCGGAATCTCAATTGTTCGGGCCTCACCTTGATCATCACTAAGTCACCTGCTTTGAATTCCAGTGGTCGTCTTTTCTGATCTGCCCACTTCTTCATTCTCTTTGAAGCCTTCTCCATATAGGCCCGGGTGATCTCGATGGTTTTCTTCTAGTCTTTCGTGAAATTAAAGGCTCTTAGATTTCTTCCTCGATACTCATCCACTGTGTGGGTAACAGTGGATTTTGGCTGTTGAAAACTTCAAAAGCGCTCTTGTTTGACGAAGAACTCTTCTGAGAGTTGAAGAAAAATTGATCTACGTCTAGTAGTTGCAACCAATTCTTTTGGTTGGCCTTGAAAAAATGCATCAAGTACTCTTCCAGCATCCCATTGAATCTTTTAGTCTGTCCGTCTGTTTGGGGATGGTAGCACGAGGAAATTTTTAGTTGTGACCCCAAAAGGTTGAATAACTCAGACCAAAAGGTCCCTGTGAATCTTCCATCTCGGTCGCTGACTATATTTTGGGGTACTCCCCAATACTTAACAACATACTTAAAGAAAATTCTTGCTGTCTCTTCTGCCGAGCAATACTTCGACATCAATATGAATGATGCATACTTTGAAAATCTGTCCACGATCACTAAGATCTCACTCAAGTCTCCTGTCTTCGGTAGACTAGTAATGAAGTCAAGTGACACACTCTCCCATGGTCGGCTTGGGACTAACAAAGGCTCTAACAACCCTGGCGTCTTGTGTCTCTCCACTTTGTCTTGCTGGCAGGTGAGACAGGTCTTGGTGTACTCCACTATATCATCGCGCATTTGTGGCTTGTAGTACCCTTGCTTCAACAAGGCATGTGTTCTCTTCCACCCTGGATGACCTGCCCACAAGGTGTTGTGACACTCACTCATTAGTGTCCTCTGCAAATCTCCCATCTTTGGAACATATAAGCGGCCACCCTTGGCCCACAAAAGATCGTCTTCCACCCAAAACTGACGAGTCTTTCCCTCTTTTGTGAGATTCATGATGGTCTTCACCATCGGGTCTTTCACTAGGTTCTCCTTAATGCACTCTCAGATGGGAGTAGTCATCGCACTAGCCGACATATTTGCTAGCAATTTTAGAGCCGCTAACTCAACTTTTCGAGTCAGGGCATCAGTTGCTTGGTTTAGACGGCCTGCCTTGTGTTCTAAATGAAAGTTAATTCAACTATGAACTCGTGCCATCTTGCTTGCTGGGGGTAAGCTTTGGCTGGGTGAGGAAATGATTCACAACGACATTATCTGTTTTTACCACAAACATAGACAATGAATTACTGCGAGAAGCATCTTCTCTTGTGCAGTGTACCGCCTCTCTACCTCTGTAAGCTTGTGGCTTTCATAAGCTACGTGGTGGCCTTCTTGTACAAGTACTCCTCCCAAAGCATAATCAGAAGCATCTGTCTGCACTTCAAAGGGTTTAGTGACATCTGGTAAGGCGAGGACGGGATCTCACATCATGGCTTCCTTCAGACTCTCAAATGCTTCGATACACCTATTGGTCCACGTCCAAGTTACACCATTCTTCAACAACTCGGTCAAGGGTGCCGCTCTTCTTGAATAGCCTTCCACAAATCCTTGATAATAGTTGGCTAAACCAAAGAAAGAGCGTAGTTCCTTCAAAATGTTGGGGGCCTTCCATTCTTGAATATCCCATGTTCTCTAGATCCATGCGGATCCGACCACGTTCTACAATGTGGCCTAGGAACTTGATTCTCTCTTGTGCGAAGGAGCACTTCTCTCGCTTCACATAGAGTTGGTTTTCCCACAATTTCTGAAACACTTGAGCTAAGTGTTGTTGATGTTCTTCTATTGTGGAGCTATAAACAACAATGTCATCCAAGTAGACTACCATGAACTTATCTAGGTACTCGTGGAAAACTTGGTTCATCAACGTACACAATGTGGATGGTGCGTTTGTCAACCCAAACGGCATGACTCAGAACTTGCATGCTCCATATCGAGTCACACACATTATCTTCGGCTCATCCCCTTCTGCTACCCGCACTTATAGTAGCCTGATCTCAAGTCCAATTTTGTAAAGAATTTCGCTCCACTTAACTAGTCAAACAAGTCTGCGATCAAGGGGATAGGGTACGTATTGCGCACTGTCACCTTGTTGAGATCCCGATAATCAATACACAATCTCAAACTCCCGTCGTGATTCTTCTGAAATAGCATGGGCGCACCAAATGGTGCCTTCGATGGTCTGATGAAGCCTGCCCCTAGTAATTCCTTCAACTGCTTCCTCAGTTCTTCTAGTTCAGAGGGCACCATCCTATAGGCCGCTTTTGCGGGTGGTTTGGCTCCCGACACCAGTTCGATCTGGTGATAAATCCCTCTTCTAGGTGGCAAGGCTTTAGGGAGTTGATCCGACATAACATCTCCATACTTCTTCTATACCATTCAAATCTCTAGTGGAATGACTTCATCCACCGTATCCTCGTATACTGTGGGTAGGGCAATAAACATGGGTACTTCTCTTTTCACGCCCTTCTTAAATTGTAAGGCTGACAACAACTTGGTTTCTAGGGGATGCTCCACTTTAGCAGGAACCACTCCAGGTGTGTCTCCCATTATGAGTAAACTTCCCGTAGCTGGGATGGGAATGGCTCCCTTCTCCGTGAGAAAGTCCATACCCAATATCACATCAAAGTCGTCCATTTTCACGACCACCAAGTCAGTTTTCCCCTCCCATGAACCGATCTTTATGTTCATCTTCATAGCCACGCTGGTTGTGGCTTAGACTTCTAAGTTAACCACTTTCATATGACCACAATCCTTCTCCCATTTCAGTACCAAGTGTTTAGCTTCGATCTCCGAAATGAAGTTGTGAGTGGCGCCCGTGTCAATCAATATGCTTTCGGCCATTTTACCATTTAGAGTGGCGTCCACATACATTAGTCCTTTTCCAAGGGTCTTCTTCACTTTTGCAACATGTTTCTTGAGAACATTTAGCATCCAGAGGGCACCCATGTGCGTGTATTCCTCACCCTCCTCTTCGTTGGCCTGTTCCCCTGGGAAAATGATGCTTGGAGGGAACTCATCTTGGATTTGTGAGGACATTCTGTCGACTTATGCGGTCCAGTACAAATCCGACACGTTAGAGGCTTCTTGAACGGGGGTTACTACCTTTGTTAGGAGAGTTAGCCACCACACTCCTTGTAATGCCCTGGGTAGCCAAGACCGTTACACTATGTATTTATAAAGCTGCAGGACTTGCTAATCAAGTCTTTAGTTGAAAACGTGCCACTAAAACATTAATGAACTAGGGTTAAAAAGGTTTTGGTCATAAAAGATACATTTCATATAATTAAACGTTTTGAAAAAGGGATCCCAAAAGAAACAACATTTGAAAGTCAGTTTACAAAATTTCAAGGTATAAACATCTACTAGCCTCTCTAAGGGCAAAACAGGCATTTATGGTCCTCCTGTTCCTGTCCCTCCCTCAACCGTGGCGGTCGAGCAGCTAGTCATGTACATTCTGCCTTCAGAGCTCTCCGAATTAGGGCTGATTAAGCTTACCATTGCCTTTACCTGCACCACATATCACATGTGACCCAAGGCCCAGCAAGAAAACATAACAACATATCATAAGCAATGGTAACAATTAAATAACTCTTTAAGCATGTTCATACATTTAGCAATTCACATTAATCACATAACTCATAGACATAACCAAGAATCCACAAGCTAACACTCAACTATTTGGCACGTCATACTCAATAGTTCACAATGATAATTAGATCACACAATAATTAGGGTTGACGCCCTTCGGTCGCACCCTCTATTTACCCCACTGACTTCGGTCTGCTTAAACCAAGCACAGTGAATATGAAGCTGTCCTCAGCTACCAGTGGCTGAGCCGCGCCTTTTACCAATGTAAAATCCCACACTCTTAGGCCATTGGTTTAATATTCTCATGGAAAAATAACAACTTTCATAATGCATACAAGAATAGGGAACCCTTAGTCCCATTATAAATTCACAACCGGGTGAAGTTCTCTTACCTATGTCCCGAGCTTTTTGAGCACCGAAATCCTGAGAACAGTCCTCTAACCCGAGCCTCGCTGAAAACCTAGTCACAACACATACATAGCGCTCTCATTACTAACCAATTCATAATCATCTCCCAGAACCAATCCCTTGCTCTCGGGACCTCCCGTTTCCCTACTGAAGGTAGCGAAAGCATCCCCCGAGCCCCCTGAGACAAAACCCTAAAAACTTACTTTTCCCCATTCCTGAAATTAGCCTAGCACCGCGGCACAACCCTATAGGGGCCGCGACGCCCCGAGTGGTTCCCTCCTCCTGATTCAAGATAACACCACGGCACGGAAGAACAGGGTTGCAACGCTCATACGGGAACCCAGAAAACTGGGTTTTCCCCAGCATTTTTCCGGAGCCAAAACTCTTCCAAATCAATACCAAGGTACACCCAAGTCCTAATTCAACCTAAAACCCCAAATAAACGGTATGGAAACTCAGAAATAACAACAACAAACCCAAACATAAAATCAAACCCAAGAATCACCTAATGGCTCAAAATTCACAAAACTTAAACCACCCTTTATAAAACTTAAACCACCCTTCAGAATATTTAAACCACACCAGAAAATAAGCTTCAGAGATATACAATATTCTTACCTCAATCAGGGATTCGACCTTGAGCCACCTCCAAATCCAATTCCAAGCTTAATTCCCTTGATTCCCAAGCTAAACCTCACAATCACTAATCCATACATGCAATTTTCAACACTCAACCCAAATTCTCTAAAACATGCAAGGAGACTCAAAAGAGAAGATGAAGCCTTACCTCTGAATTATTCTTGGCCTATGCTTGACTCTAGCTACCCCAATCTCAGCCCTGAATTCCTTCCTTGATCTCAAGGAAAACTAGCTCCTCCTCTCCTTCTAGCTTCTTGGTTCCCTCTAAACTTCCAGAAAAACTCTAGAATAAGCCTAAGTGTAGAAAAACGTAAATGACTTCCTCTCAGCCAAGGTTACCCTCTCCTAAAGCCATATTACCAATTTTCCCTTTTCCTTAATAAAATCCTTGTACAACCTCAAGGGCAATTCCGTCATTTCACCCAAATGCTGTTAAGTCCTCAATTATTCCTATAAATCCACATTTAATCCCGACATGTCCAAACCATTACTCAATTACTAACCGCTACCCAATAATGCCCGAACACATTATAATATTCCCAAAATACCCCTAAGCTCCTCCCGAGCCGGGTATTTGACCCCATTGTGACTTTCCAGCTAAACGGCTCCCTAGGACTGTCTCGGTTTGTGCATCACAATTATATCGTCACTCACACCTGGTATCAGTCACAGTATATACAAATATCACATTTATGCCCACAACGGGCTAAAATTAAAAATATGCCCTTAGCAACCAAATGGGGCCCACATGCATTTCATATACTCATATAATCATACAAGCATGCTTACTCACAGAATCATGCATTAAACTACTTAATTCACACATAAACCAATAGTGCCCTCCCGACACACTAATCAAGGCCCTTAAGCCTTATTAGTGATTTTGGTTCGTTACAACTATCCCCTCCTACTAAGAATTTTGTCCTTTAAATTTACCTGAATAGCTGGGGATACTGATCCACATCACCAACTCAAGCTCCCAGGTCGCTTCCTCGACCTTGCTATTTCTCCACAATACTTTAAATAGCGGAATTGTCTTATTTTGTAGAACCTTATCCTTCCGATCCAAAATCTGAACTGGTCATTCCTCATAAGACAAATTTGTTTGTAATTCCAAGTGCTCATACTTCAGCACATGTGTCGAATCTGAGACATACTTCCGCATCATAGAAACATGGAATACGTCATGAACTCCCGACAATGACGGTGGCAAGGCCAACCTGTAAGCCACCTGTCCAATCCTTTCTAGAATCTTGAAAGGTCCAACAAACCGGGGCTCAGCTTGACCTTTATTTCAAATCTTCTCACCCCTCACAGTGGTGAAACTCGCAGAAACACGTGGTACCCGACCTGGAACTCCACGTCTCTACGCTTAGGGTCAGAATAGCTTTTCTATCTACTCTGTGAAGCAAGCATTCTGGCTCGGATCTTCTCAATAACTTCATTTGTCTTCTGAACCATGTCCAGCCCCAAATATTTCCTTTCATCCATCTCATCCCAATGAATGGGCGACCTACACTTCCTCCCATATAACATCTCATAAGGAGCCACTCCAATCATGGATTGATAACTGTTGTTATATGAAAACTCAATCTATGGGAGATACTTACTCCAAGATCCCTCGAAGTCAATCACACACGCTGTAAGCATGTCCTCCAACACTTGAATCGTCCTCTCAGACTGTCCATCAGTCTAAGGATGAAAGGTTGTGCTAAACTTCAAATGAGTCCCCATGGCTTTCTGCAGAGCTCCCCAGAACTTTGAGGTAAAGATAGGGTCTCGATAAGATACAATAGACTTATGAACCCCATGGAGACGGACTATCTCCCTCACATACAACTCTGCATACTGTTCCACTGTGTAAGTTGATTTCACTGGCAGAAAATGAGCTGACTTGGTGTAACTGTCCACTATCATCCACACCGAGTAATGAAGTCCTACAGTCTTGGGTAAAACTCCCACAAAGTCCATAGTAATATCATCCCATTTCCACTCGGGAATACTCAAAGGCTGAAGCGACCCCGTTGGTCGCTGATGCTCAGCTTTCACCTACTGACATGTCAAACACCTGGCCACGTACTTCACCACATCTTTCTTCATCCCGGGCCACCAATATAATGTCTGTAGATCCTGGTACATCTTCGTGGTACTTGGATGAAGCGAGTACGGTGTAGTGTGAGACTCATCTAGAATCTCTCGTCTGATCCCTTCATTTGCTGGAACACAAATTCGCCCTTGATATTGAAGCATACTAACCTCCGAAATAGAATAATCCTTAGCTATCCCCACTAAGACATTTTGTCTAACTTCCTGTAACTGCGACTCCACTAATTGACTCTCCTTGGTCTGCTCTAGTAGGGTCGACTGCAGAGTAACATTGGCCAATCACCCTACTACCAGCTCTATCCTTGCTCTGGTCATCTCATCCGCCAATTCTCTGGAGATCTGAAGAGAACTAAATAACTGCCCCGAGCCCCTCTGGCTCAATGCATCTTCCACTACATTGGCCTTCCCTGGGTGGTAGAGAAGATCACAATCATAATCCTTTACCAACTCTAACCAACGTCTCTGCCTTATGTTCAGATCCTTCTTAGTGAAGAAATACTTCAAACTCTTGTGGTCAGTGTAAATCTCGCACTTCTCCCCATACAGATAATGTCGCCACACCTTCAGTGCGAATACCACTGCCGCCAGTTCCAGATCATGGGTAGGATACCGCTGCTCATACTCCTTCAGCTACCGTGATGCACAAGCTATAACTTTCTCCTTCTGCATCAGCACACAGCCTAAACCCAATCTTGATGAATCACAGTATACCACAAACTTTTCTTCCTCCGAAGGAAGACTCAGCACAGGTGCAGTAATAAGTCGTCGCTTCAATTCTTGGAAATCGTTCTCACACTTCTCTGACCAAGAAAATTTCTGATTCTTCCGTGTCAATTTTTTCGTCGGCGTAGCATTCTTCGAGAATCCTTCTACAAATCGCCTGTAGTAACCTGCGAAATCGAGGAAACTCCGAACCTCTGAGGCATTCCTTGGCCTTGGACAATCTCTCACTGCCTCCACCTTGGACGGATCCACCGTAATCCCCTCTGTGCCAACGATATGCCCAAGAAAAGTCACCTCTGGCATTCAAAACTCACACTTCTTAAATTTGGCATATAACTGATGCTCCCTTAACCTCTGCAAGACCTGTCGAAGATGTTGCTCGTGCTCTGCCTCTAAACTGGAGTACACTAAGATGTCGTCGATGAAGAAAATGACGAACTAATCCAAGAAATCTTTGAACACCCTGTTCATTAGATCCATAAAAGTTGTCGGGGCATTGGTCAAACCAAAAGACATAACCAAAAAATCATAGTGCCCATACCGCGTCCGAAAGGCCATCTTCGGTATGTCCTCGTCCTTGATCCTCAGCTGGTGATAACCAGATCGAAGATCAATCTTTGAGAACACTGTCTTTCCCTGCAACTGATCAAACAAGTCATCAATCCTTGGTAGAGGGTACTTGTTCTTGATGGTCAACTTATTCAATTCTCTGTAATCTATACACAGCCTTAGAGTCCCATCCTTCTTCTTCACAAACAAAACTGGAGCGCCCCATGGAGAGTAACTGGGCCTGATGAATCCCAAATCGAGAAGTTCCTGTAGCTGTATCTTCAATTCCTTCAACTCTGCTGCTATCATCCTATATGGTGCTCTCGATATTGGTTCTATCCCTGATGCCAACTCAATAACAAACTGAATCTCCCTGCGTGGCAGCAATCCTGGTAGATCCTCAAGAAATACATCCAAGAACTCACTCACCAATCTGGTCTCTCCCGGCCCTATCAACAAAACCCTGGTAGTGTCTACGACACTAGCCAGAAAACCTATACATCCTCCCTGTAACAAGTCTTTGGCTCTCAATGCTGATATCATGGGTACGTGAGGTCCACATACTGCACCCACGAAAATCAAAGGATCCTTGCCCTCAGGCTCGAAAGTCACTATCTTCTTCCTGCAGTCAATAGTAGCCCCATATCTAACAAGCCAATCCATCCCTAGAATCATATAAAAATCCACCATGTCTAACTCAATTAAGTCTACTGAAAGCTCCATACTATTAACCACCACTGGCAGTGCTCTAATCCACCTCCTAGAAACTACGAGTTCCATAGTAGGCAACAAAGCCCCAAATCCCGCAGTCTGATACTCACTAGGACTACACAATCTATCAATCACTTTACTAGAAACAAATGAATGTGTAGCACCAGAGTCAATCAATATAGTAAAAGGAGAGCCAGTGCTAGAAAGCTGACCTGTCACCACCGAGGGACTATGCTCGGCCTATGCCTGTGTCAAAGTGAACACTCGAGTTGGAGTCAATCTATCCACCTTTCCTGCTTCCCTTTTCTTCACTATTGGGCAATCCTTCTTGTGGTGCCCCATTGTTCCCCACACATAGCAGGCCTTGGCCTGACACTCACCCTGATGGCGTCTTCTGCACCTCGGGCACTCTGGATAAGTCCTCCATGCCTCACTGCCTCCATGACGGCCACCCTGAGCACCTTGACCCCTCCTATCAGGACCAACGTCGGTCGTAGTGCCATGGGTCTTTCTTTTAAAATCACTGGGGCCTCCGCCCCTACCAGACCCAGAATAAGGAGGCACCACTCTGCGACCCTCGTGCCTCACTGTACTTTCCTTCCAAATCTTATTCTCTGCTTCCTCAGTGGTAAGAGCCTTCTCAACAGCCTAGGCATAGGTCGTTCCCCCAGGTACTGTTGTAATAATCACATCCCGGGCTATCATAGCATTAAGCCCTCAAATAAACCTGTCTTGCGTAGCGGCATCCGTAGGCACAAGATCTGCTGCAAATTTCGCAAGTCTATCAAACATTAGGGCATCCTCAGTAACTGTCATGTTGCCCTGCACCAACCCCACAAACTCATTAACCTTCATTGCCCTGATGGAAAAATTATAGTATTTCTGGCTGAATAAATCCTTAAATCCATCCCAACTCATAGCAGTGACGTCCCTGGTCTGTGATGCCACTTCCCACCAGATGCGGGCATCCTCACTCAACATATATGTGGCACAGGCCACTCTGTCATAACCTTCTATCCTCATGAAGTCCAGGATAGTAGCAATCATAGTCATCCACGTTTTAGACTCCAATGGATCAGGTCCTCCCTCAAAAGTTGGGGGATGTTGCTTCCGGAACCGCTTATACAATGGCTCCCACTTGTTCCCAACTTCTACTGGCTGAATAACTGGTGCCAGTACATATGGCACAATAAGTGCATCAATCCCTGATGGAGCCAGTTGTCGTAGAAGACAAATCTGTTCATCTTGGCTCTGAAGTCTCGCTTGCATCTCTGCCATAATTTGTTGCTAGTTCTCAGGGACTGGCAGAGGAATCTGGCCCTGGTCATCACCTCCGGTCCCAGACCTAGTGCCGGCTAGTCGCGTAGATTTTCTTGGACGCATAGCTATCCAAGTTAATCTGCAGTCAATGACTCGGAAATCAGACCACGATGACAGGGTAAACGCCTTTCCAAAATCCACCAGCAGAACATAATCAATCACAAGCAACCAAGATATAAGCATTTATCCACATGCACTAGCATTGCTAATAAGCATGACCCAACATCACCACACAACAATTAATATATAGACATCCATCCATACATTCACCCATATACACAATATGCAGGTAATCATTCAGATATTCACTTACATGCACAGCAATGCTAATAAGTACGCCTCAATATTATCACACAGCAGTCAAGGGCCAGGCCCTATCAATATCTCATGCTTCCTATTAATCCAATAGATAGCAACATTCATAATTCTTTCCAAGCACATCAGCACATATATAGATTACCAAACCCTAAATCGAGCTTGTCCCTAGCAGCGAATGTACATGTCCAGCAGGTCTTTAGGAACCCTTAAACTTAGGATGCTTTGATACCAAGTTGTAACGCCCTGGGTAGCCAAGACCGTTACACTATGTATTTATAAAGGGGGAGGACTTGTTAATCAAGTCTTTAGTTGAAAACGTGTCACTATAACATTAATAAACTAGGGTTAAAAAGGTTTTGGTCATAAAAGATACATTTCATATAATTAAATGTTTTGAACAAGGGATCGCAAAAGAAACAACGTTTGAAAGTCAGTTTACAAAATTTCAAGGTATAAATAAACATCCACTAGCCACTCTAAGGGCAAAACAGACATTTATGGTCCTCCTGTTCCTGTCCCTCCCTCAACCGTGGCGGCCGAGCAGCTAGTCATGTACATTCTGCCTTCAGAGCTCTCCGAATCAGGGCTGATCATGCTTACCCTTGCCTTTACCTGCCCCACGTAGCACCCATGAGCCAAGGCCCAACAAGAAAACATAACAACATATCACAAGCAATAGTAACAATTAAATAACTCTTTAAGCATGTTCTTACATTTAGCAATTCACATTAATCACATAACTCATAGACATAACCAAGAATCCACAAGCTAATACTCAGCTATTTGGCACGTCATGCTCAACAGTTAACAATGTTAATCAGATCACACAATAATTAGGGTCAACGCCCTTAGGTCGCACCTTCTGTTTACCCAACTGACTCTGGTCCGCTTAAACCGAGCTCAATGAATATTAAGATGTCCTCAACTACCAGTGGCTGAGCCGCGCCCTTTGCGCGAATGTAAACTCCTGCACTCATAGGCCATTGGTTTAATATTCTCATGCCATAATACCAACTTTCATAATGCATACAAGAATAGGGAACCCTTAGTCCCATTATAAATTCACAATCGGTGGCAGTTCTCTTACCTATGTCCCGAGCATCTTTAACACTGAAATCCCGAGCACAGTCCTCTAACCCGAGCCTCGCCAAAAATCTAGTCACAATGCATACATAGCACTCTCATTACTAATAAATTCATAATCATCTCTCGGAACCAATCCTGTGCTCTCGGGACCTCCTGCTTCCCTACTCAAGGTAGCGAAAGCATCCCCTGAGCCCCCTAAGCCAAAACCTTAAAAAATCAATTTTCCCCATTCTTGAAATTAGCCTAGCTCCATGGCACAGCCCTATAGGGGCCGCGGTGCCCAGAGTGGTGCCCTCCTCCTGATTGAACCTAGAGCTGCGACATGGAAGAATAGGGCTGCGGCGCTCATACGCGAACCCAGAAAACTGGGTTTTCACCAGCATTTTTCCCGAGCCAAAACTCTTCCAAATCAATACTAAGGTACACCCAAGTCCCAATTCAACCTAAAACTCCAAATAAATATTATGGAAACTCAGAAATAACAACAACAAACCAAAACATACAATCAAACCCAAGAATCACCTAATGGCTCAAAATTCACAAAACTTAAACCACCCTTTATAAAAATTAAAGCACCCTTCAGAATATTTAAACCACGCCAGAAAATAAGCTTCAGAGATATTCAAAATTCTTACCTAAATCAGGGATTCGACCTTGAGCCACCTCCAAATCCAATTCCAAGCTTAATTCCCTTGATTCCCAAGCTGAACCTCACAATCACTAAGCCATACATGCAATTTTCAACACTCAACCCAAATTCTCTAAAACATGCAAGGAGACTCAAAAGAGAAGATGAAGCCTTACCTCTGAATTATTCTTGGCCTATGCTTGAATCTAGCTGCCCCAAGCTCAGCCCTGAATTCCTTCCTTGATCTCAAGGAAAACTAGCTTCTCCTCTCCTTCAATCTTCTTGGTTCCCTCTAAACTTCCAGAAAATCTCTAGAATAAGCCTAAGTGTAGAAAAACGTAAATGACTTCCTCTCAGCCAAGGTTATCCTCTCCTAAAGCCAAATTACCAATTTTCTCTTTTCCTTAATAAAATCCTTGTACAACCTCAAGGGCAATTTCGTCATTTCACCCAAATGCCGCTAAGTCCTCAAGTATTCCTATAAATCCACATTTAATTCCAACATGTCCAAACCATTACTCAATTACTAACCGCTGCCCAATAATTCCCGAACACATTATAATATTCCCAAAATACCCCTAAGCTCCTCCCGAGCCGGGTATTTGACCCCGTTGTGACTTTTTAGCGAAACGACTCTCTAGGACTGTCTCGGGTCGTGCATCACAATTATGTCACCACTCACACGTGGTATCAGTCACAGTATATAGAAATATCACATTTATGCCATCAACAGGCTAAAATTACAAATATGCCCCTAGCAACCAAATGGGGCCCACATGCATTTCATATTTTCATATAATCATGCAAGCATGCTTAATCACAGAATCATGCATTAAACTACTTAATTCACACATAAACCAATAGTGCCCTCCCGGCACACTAATCAAGGCCCCTAAGCCTTATTTGTGATTTTGGGTCGTTACACTCCTTTTCTCTCCTCCCCCACTCTTACTCTGCCAAGACTTTCCTGACTTTTTACCCCCAACGTTGTTTCAGTTAGTTGAAGGATTAATCGTCTTCGATTGAATGTTCCCTGATGAGTAATCAGTCACTCGTTTGGCAGCAGCTTGAGCAGTGGCCAAGTCAGCCACTCGCTGTCTCTCGAGCTCTTGCTTTGCCCAAGGCATGAAACCTTCGAAAAATGCAAAGAGCTTGTCCACTTTAGACATGTATTTGATATCAAGCATCAACCCAGAGAATTTCTTCACATATTCTCGGATTGTTCCAGTCTTCTTCAACTCTCTCAATTGGCACCGAGCTATGTATGCAACATTTTCAGGGAGAAACTGTGTCTTCAATTCTCTCTTCACATCTTCCCATGTTGCTATGGTACATCTGCCGTTATGAATTTCATCGTACTTCGTCCTCCACCACACTTTGGCATCCGCAGACAAGTACATTGTTGCCATGGCGACTTTGCATCTCTTCCGTATTCCATGCGAAAGGGTTCAGTTGCAGGCTGATTCCCGACCGCCCTCATGGTAAGATTTAGCTTAGTGTTCATCTCCAATATCCCATCCTGCAATGCCTCAACTGACCCCCTACAATTCTCTACAATGTCATTTAGTGTTTCTTGTAGGTCTTTCACCGCTCGTTCCACTTCCTCAATACGTTCCTCCCTTTCAGGACTATTGGATGAACTTGAAAGGTTCTCCTTTAGCTCAATTGCAGTTATGTGGGCTAGTAAATTGGTCGTATCACGCTCCAACACAACCATGCGATTGTGTGTGTAGTTTGTCTCCGGTTTAGCCTGACAGAGCTAAGATCCCTGACCCTCTCGTCCAGGCCATCTAGCTCTCCTACGTGCCTCTCTAGAACTTCGATCCTTTGAGTGTTGCTTACCATCATGCAGGGTCACCAAGCTTTCTCTAACCTGGCTCTGATACCAATAGTCACGGGCCGCCAACTTGACTCCTCTAATTGACGGAACGTGCGACCCTTGTTCGCACTCTCAGTTAGCAAGTGAGCCTAAATTTCACACCAATGAATGATCTGATATTAAATCTTCAAGATTGATATCAGACTCATAATCCATAACTGTGGAGGAGACACATTATTCTAGAATGTGTTTGACATTTCATATTTATATGTTTCACTACAAAAGCCGATATATAATAGCTATGAGCAGGTAAATAGGCTATTTGATTTAGTTAAGTTCTTTGACATTCTTGAAAGGTTTTCAGACTAGAATAAACAACTAGCATCTCATTGCGAAAGCAATGTAGATACAACTATTCTATGTAGAGTCCAAGAAATTTACTTAGCTAGTTAGATAGTAGTAGTAGTAGTAATAACTAGTAGTAGTTGTAGTATGTTAATGACTGTGGATTTTGGTTCAAGCCAGGATTTAGTTGAACACTCGTAGAAACACTTATAGATTTTATAAGTTTAACCTATAGTTCAAGAATATTGATTATAACCTATGGTTTAATTATATAGTTGATTACGAAGATGTTATTTAATTATACTATAAGGTTTAGATAGAACCAATAAGATCATGACACTTGTCATGTGCATGTTTATTGAGAAATTAAGCATTTTTGATGAATAAGTTTTATAAGAGATATATTAAAAAACCCCTGAACCGGCCAGCAGCTTTAAAATCGTATTAGAACTCAGTCAAGGCTGTTTACCCAATTCAAATCAGGCTAAAAAAATGCAATTACGTGTATAATATTTCAACGTATGCTGATATATCGCAGCTTAGGAGCCGATGTATCGCCACTCGGGGAAAACGACAAACACGTAACTTCGCACGAACGTTTCGACGAGCCTTGGGAATATAAGCCCAGGCGATATATCGCCTACCATGGGTGATATATCGGCTCCAGGGAAATATTTTTTAATAATTTTGAAACCGAGCTCAATTCAACCCATAACCTCTTGGAAAGCCTCAGAATCTTTTTGACCGAGTCTTAAGCCTCTGTTGAATGATTATTCAAATGTTTTTCAATTAAATAGTCATTATTTTTTTCAAGCTAAAAGAAGATCTTTTCATTCTTAAACTCTATAAATAGGACCTAGTACCCAACCATTTCTTTCGTTCTTCAAGCTGAGTTCAAAGCCTTCAAGTAGCTAGGTTTACTTTAGAGTGTTAAACACTTGGGTTGGGGTTATAAGCTTTATCATCTTAAGGTTATTAAACACTTAGAAAGTAAGGTTAATAGTGTGTTTTTCGATATCGAGGTGTAGTTCGATTATAGTGCATTCAAAGGTATTCTTATTCCTAGTTCATTTCTGTATGTTTCATTCATTTCTTATAGCTTTTCTCTACTCAAATCCCAACTCGCTGTTTTCCATTCTTGGTTAGGCATCTAAGTTCTTTGAACTTGAGGTTTCTTGTCAGTAAGTATCTTCTCGGTGGTTTAGTTCATTCCTTTTCAACTCTTTTCTTTTAGAAGTACTCACCTTTCTATTGTTGGTTTTAAGAGTGTTCCAAATTCCGATCCTTGTTCTCACATCCCAGTATTGGTAAGGAAAATAGGATAGTTATGATATGCTTATATGATTATGCTATAATATGTTCTGTTATGATATGTTTTTATATGTTATGATATATATGTTTTGGGGCTTATAGTTGCTTAAATAGAAAACCCCAACACTTTTATGTTCTTGGGGCTTATAGTTGCTTAGCTAGCAAACCTCATTGTATTTTGAGGCTTATAGTTGCTTAGTTAGCAAACCCCAATGTTTACCATGTACATGGGTTAGAATTGTGATATATGTTTATAGTATATGTTTATGATATAGTTTATGTATATGTTTTATGTTATTAGTAGATTTTCCTTGCTGGGCATTAAGCTCATTCCTTTATTTTTATATGTGCAGGAAAATAGTTATGGCGGCGGAAAGATTCTTGGCGGCTTGGGATTGTGTATTGAAGGAGAATGGATTCGGTGGACTGCGTGATCGATTCGAGGAAGAAGTTGTTTTTAGTCATTTCAATTATGTTTTCTATGTATTTTCCGCACCTGATCTTGTAACAGATTTATTTAAGATTTAAGATATGTTTTATTTTCAAACAATGGGATCCCATATCATACCCCGAATTTTATGTATTTTAACCTTTGCTTTACAGTTTTTAATAAAGTTATGACTATTTCGTATGTATATTTTCTTATGATTAGTGTCTATGTATAGTAGTTTTAATGGTCCAAAGTCTAGAATTAGTTGGGTCATTACATTCTAGAAGAACAAGAAATCATGAGAGGGTAAAGCACATGAAATGAAGTATCATTGAATACAATACAATATTAAATAGTTGATGTAATAATCTTGAAGATAACTTCAAAACAGTTTTTTAGAAAATTGTTACAAAGACTTTGTCAGACAAAATCGGTCAGGAGAATATGATTGACATGTTAAAAGAGATTTCTCAATTTGCTTTAGGGCAAGTGGGAGAGTGTTTGGAATAGTGCCATTAAAGCAATTGTAGTTGATAAATGTTTTAAATGAAATAAATAATTGAATAGAATTATTATATACATTTAGATTATGTCTGATATTATATGATATTATGAAGTGAATATCGAAAAATTCAAAAGTGTATCTATGTGGTCTTAATATCATATTGGCATGGGAGGATCGAGATTAAGATCATAAACTTAAACATTTCGCAGTAAAATAAATTAATGGAATCTTTAGATTAATTACTGCTTGTACGATCCAATAGTATTATGAATACATGTGACCTAGATCTGGGTTACTAGTGTACTAGGACGCTTTAGTGGAGGTACTTTGCATGCTGAGGGTATGTAGAACTGGACCAGATATGATTTGTTAATACTTGTTTAGACACTGTTTCATAGAATTAATCAAACACATCAGATGATGATCATATACATGATGATCTTATTCTCGAGGTTACCATTAACTCTTATATATGTCATCTGATCCATTGATTAATGCGTTAAGGTTTGTCAGAATGATCAGGCTAAGAACAATTTTTTTTGGGGACTCAATGATGTATATGGCTAGGGACGTAGTTTAACAAATATGGAAGCTATACCTTCTTATAGATTAAATGATTGTTCCCTATTGGGCTGACTTTTGAAACTAAAAATGTTATGAGCGCTGACGTCGCAAACTAGTTGTAAGACAACCTTCACTTGTAAAGTCAACTTGGAACAAGATATAGATAAAAGGTAAAACTGTGATTTTATTCTCTTTTAATTATGAACCATTAATAGAGAATTAACGCTGTATGTAATGATTATATCAATGGATACTTTATTCTTTAATAAAGTACTTAGTAATTATATGTCTATAGTTATCAAGAGTTCAATCTCATATTTTTAGAGGAGAGATCATGAGATTAATAAATATGATTATTTAATCAAATAGCTTTGATTAATAATGTAATATTTATTGGCACTTGATATTATAGGTCCATAAGTCCCCTGGGTGGCTCTATCAACACCATATCAAGGTAAGAGTTGACACAAACCTATAACAGTAATTTGAGAATTTGAGAAGAATTTTTTTTTTGGGTCAAGTATGCAATTATATGATAATTGAGCTTGAATAATTAATTTAGAATTTAATATTAATTTTCAAAAATATATTTATTAATTTAAATATAACAATTTTTGAATTTCATACATATAAATAAATAAATATATTTTTTAAAATTAATTATTTTAAAAGATGATGATAATAATAATCATGAATTTGAATTTTGAATTTTGAATTTATATTTTGAAATATGGTTCTCTTTTCCTTAAAAAGACAAACACCTTATTTTGTGAGACATTGATTTAGTTAAATAATTAAATAAAAGAAAAATACAAAATCCCTGAAAAGATAATAATAGTACACGCCTGACACAGTCCAAGAACTGCCCCATGCGTGTACCACTATACATATATTGTATCTGTGTAGTTTTTATTTTATTTATTTAATTATTTAACAATTTTAAAAATAGTTTTTTCAAATATGGTAAGTTAGACATTTACCTAAAATCAAATCCTATCAATATTATTATATTTATATTACTATTATTATTAAAAATAATAAGGTAACATATATATATATGATATAGAAGAAGAAAAGAAAAAAGAGACAAGGAAATATACATCAGACACAACAACACACAATTCAGAAGTGTTCTCAGAGCTTTTTGTTAGACAAAAACTCTATCTTTTTCTTCTTCTTTATTCTAGCCATTCTCAGACCATAATCCCAGTTCTCATGTGTTGAGAAATAATTGTGATTCCTAAAATACAAACCCATGTTCTCTATGTGCCCACACACATATTGAGGTATTGAGAACACTCCAAAAGTTCATGGTTTGAATGCTTAAAGCTTTGGATAGGAAGATCGATAAAAATACGAAAAGACTCAAGGACACTTGATAGGCTTCAAGAGGTAAAAGTGTATGTTCTTGATTTTGTGTGTTTATATGTTGAATATATAAATATATTGTATATTCATATATAAACATATATTTGTTGCATGATTAATAGTATTGTATGATAATGTTTCTGTTGTTTTGAAATAAACAAGACAAATGTCCCACCACGTGTGAGTTTTTTGATGCATGCTTTGATTGGGTTTCCAACATGAAGTTCATGGTGATATTCTTCTAATTCCACTCTGGAATACCCAAAGATTGCAGAAACCCTGTTGGCCTTATATGTTCAGCCTGGACCTGCTGACAGGTTAAACACTTTGCCACATAATCCACTATGCCTTTTTTATCCCTGGCCACCAATACAGAGTTCTTCCTCATGGATGTAGAGAATAGGGAGTGGTATGAGACTTATCTAGAATCTCTCATCTGACATTGGACTCCATCAGAATGCAAATCCGACCTTTACACTTCAGTAGATCAATCTTAGAAATAGAGAGTCTTTAGCCACTCCGGCTTGGACATCCTTCCTGTGTTTCCTCAACTTTGGATCCTCCTTCTCTGCTTCTCTAATCCTCTCAAGGAGCGTGGACTGAAGAGTGATATTGGAGGTGACCAACTACAAATTCGATTCCCGCCTTCGTCATCTCTTCAGCTAACTTTTCAGATATCTGTGTTGAACTGAACATCTGCACTGGGCCCCTCCGACTCAATGCGTTGGACACCACATTGGCCTATCCTGGGTGATACATGATCTGACAATCATAGTCCTTCACCAATTCCAGCCAACGTCTTTGACGCATATTTAGATCCTTCTGAGTAAAGAAATACTTTAAGCTTTTATGGTCGGTGTATATTTCACACTTTTCTCCATACAAATAATGCCTCCATACCAAGGTACATTATCTTAGAAGGGAGATTGTACAGAAGAGGATATTCCTGTTGGGAATAGTGCCCTTAAGGCAATTGTAGTTGTCAAATATTTTAAATGAAATAAATAATTTTATTGAATTATTATATTTATTTAGACTATGTCTGATGTTATATGATAATATTAAGTAAATATCAGAAAATTCCATAGTTTATCTATGTGGTCTTAATCTCATATTGGTATGGGAGGATCGAGATTAAGATAATAAACTAAAACAGTTCGTAGTAAAATAATGTTATGGAATCTTTAGATTAATTACTGCTAGTACGGTCCACTAGTATTTTTAATACATGTGACCTAGTTCCTGGTTACTAGTGTAGTATGACACTTTAGTGGAGGCACTTTGCATGCTGAGAGTATGTAGAACAGGATCAGATGTGATTTGTTAATACTTGTTTAAACACCGTTTGTGTAACGACCCAAAATCACTAACAAGGTTTAAGGGCCTTGATTAGCGTGCCTGGAGGGCATAATTGGTTTATGTGTGATTTAATGATTAAATGCATGATTAGATGATATGCATGATTATATGATTATATGGATTTGTGAAATGCATGTGGGCCCTGTTTAGCTTACGGGATAGTTGTAATTTTGGATCGTTGAGGGCATAAATGTGTATATATATATATATGTGATATTAGTGCGAGACCACATTATTATGTGGATGTATTTGGATTATTCAGCACGAGGCGATCCTAGTGAGCGGATTGGCGAAATAGTCATGGCGGGCATTTATACCCGGCTCAGGGGAGCCTGGGGGTATTTTTGGGAATTTAGGAAATATATTGGAGGTTATTAGAAATTGGGAAAATAATTGATGTTTAATTAGATGACGAGATTTATGTGGTAAATATTTGGAGCACTCAAGGAATTAGTGGGAATTGGGAGCAAATGACTATTATACCCCTAGATTAAGTTAAAGGTTAGTTTTACATTGGGAGGGAAAAATGGTCTTTCCTAAGTCTAAGGATATACTCAGTCTTGTGTTAGGAGAAAATAGAGAAGAATTCATAATGATCTAAGGAAGGAAAGAAGGAAAAAGGTCTCATCTCACTCTTTCTGCTCACCACTCTCAGTCTCTCATGAATTTTTGTCCCTTTCTCACTCTCCTTTGTGGACTTTGAAGCTAGGAATTCCAGAGGAGTCTAGGATAGGCTTTGGGGCTATGATCCATGGAGTAACTGAAGGAGTTCAGCTGGAATTCAGCTCCCAAATTGAAGTAAGGTTTAAGGTTTTTGAGTTTGCTGAGTTTAGTTGAGGTTGATTTCTAAGTTTGGATTTTGGATGGAAGTTTAAGGATTTAAGCTTGAGAATTGGAAGAATTAAAGCTTGGAAGGACATTGAAGACAACCTAGGGTCGGATTCATCTAGTTGAGGTAACAATTTCTGCCCTTGATTGTTATGGGTTTTCTGGTTTTTAGTTGGTGTTCTTGAGCTCTAAGCTCAGTTTCAATTTCTGTGTTTGGTGAGGTTATTAACTAGATTTTGGGTGTTATTAGGTTGTGTTGGATGAGATATAGTGATTCATGGGGTCAATTTTTTGTTTTATTGATGATTGGAGTGGATTTTTGGAGCTTTGGCTCGGGAAAGTTCGAGGAGAGAAACCTAGAAATTTGCATTTCTGGTGCTAGCACTGTAGCGCTAGGTTGGGAGTGCTACAGCGCTAGGCTGCATTTATGGGGGACTCGAGTCTCTAACTCTAGCGTTGTAGTGCCCACCAGATAGTGCTTCTCAGCCCTTTGAACTTGGTTTTTGCTTGGGGTCTCAAGAGGCAGTTTCACCACTTCGTTTGGTGGAATTAGAGGTCCCAAGAGCACGAGTTTGGTCCTGGGATTGACCTTTGGAATTAAAACTCATCAAAGTACCATTTTATGGATTATGACTAGGTGTATGCTAGGGCTTGGAATGAGATCATGCTCGAGGGTCCTCTTTATTAACCAAAGTACTTGGAATTAAAGGTAAGAAAACTGCACCCTTATGTGATTGTGTGGGACTGAGATTCCCTGTATTTGAATTCATAAGTTGTGTGATTGTGATATTCCATGTGAGCATGAAATAAACGACCTAAGAGTGCCAGAATTGATATTTGCGCACAGGACGCGGCTCGGCCATTGGTAGCTGAAGTTAGCTAAATAATCACTGAGCTTGGCCTAAGCGAGCCAGAGACAGTAGGTTAATCAGAGGGTGCGGCCTAAGGGCATCGACCTTGAGTATTGTATGATGAATATTGTTATGTTATCATTGTTGTCTAAAGTGTATAACTTGTTTAATACTGAGATGAATGGCTTATGAATAATTGATTGACCTCTATGATTAGATGACCGTTATGACATGCTAAATACCTGGTTAACAAATTTATGGATTATTTGATTGTCTGTATTCTTTATGTAATGCATTATGTTTTCCTTGCTGGGCCTTGGCTCACGGATGCTACGTGGTGCAGGTAAAGGCAAGGGAAAGGTGGACCAATCTTGAGTTGGAGAGCTTTGGGGGCAAAATGTACATAGTCAGCTGCTCGGCTGCCACGGCTGAGGGATGGTACAGGGACAGGAGAACCTAAAATGCCTATTTTGCCATTAGGGTGGCTTGTGGTTGTACATAACCTTTGTAATTTTGTAAATTGTCCTTTAAACCCTATTTTTGCGATCCCATGTATCAAACGTTTATTTAAATGAAATTCATTTATTTATGACCAAAATCTTTTAATCATAACCTGATTATGACTTTAGAATCACGTTTTTGGCAACATGACTTGATTAGCAAGTCTTGCACATTTATAATCACACCGTGTAATGGCCTTGGTTATCCAGGGCGTTAAAGTTTGATAGTATTAATCAAACACATCAAATGATGATCATATACACGATGATTTTAATTCCAAGGTTACTATGAACTCCTATATATGTCTTCTAATCCTTTGATTCATGCGTTAAGGTTTGTCAGAATGATCAAGCTAAGAACAATAATTTTGGGGAGTCAATTATGTATATGGCTAGGGACGTAGTTTAATAGATATGGAATCTATACCTTCTTATAGATTGAATAATGGTTTCCTATTGGGTTGACTTTTGGAACTGAAAATATTATGAGTGCTCATGTCGCAAACTTGTTGTGACACAACCTTCACTAGTAAAGTCAATGGTACTCTAGGAACAAGATATAGCTAAAAGGGTGAAACGGTAATTTTATTCATTTTTAATTATAAACTATTAATATAGGATTAACACTTTATGTAATGATTATATCAATATATACTTTATTCTTTAATAAAGTACTTAGTAATTATATGTCTATAATTATCAAGAGTTCAATCCCATATTTTTAGTGGAGTAATCATGAGATTAATAAATATGATTATTTAATCGAAGAACTTTGATTAATAATGTAATATTTATTGGAGCTTGATATCATGGGTCCATAGGTCCCCTGGGTGGCTCTATCAACACCATATCAAGATAACATTTGATACAAGGGTAAAACTGTAATTTAGGAATTTGAGAAGAATTTTATTCTTCGGGTCAAGTATGCAATTATATGATAATTGAGGTTGAATAATTAATTATTAATTTTTGAAAAATATATTTATTAATTTAAATATATAAATTTTTGAATTTCATATAAATAAATAAATAAATAATTTTTTAAAAATTAATTATTTAATTTGAGTAGGAGAAAATAAAATTTGAAAGTCAAAATAGTTTCTGATTTATTTAATTTTAAAAGATGATGATAATAATGATCATCAATTTGAATTTTGAATTTTGAATTTAGAATTGAAATTTTGAAATATGATTGTCAACTTTTCCTAAAATAGATAAACACCTTATTTTGTGGGATATTGATTTAGTTAAATAATTAAATAAAAGAAAAATACAAAATCCCTGAAATAGAAATAGCAGTACACGCCTGACACAGTCTAATGATAGTGCCATGCGTTTACCACTATATAGATATTGTATCTGTGTAGTTTTTATTTTATTTATTTAATTATTTAATAATTTTGAAAATGGATTTTTCAACTATGGTAAGTTAGACATTTAGCTAAAATCAAATCCTATCATTATTATTATAATATATTTACATTACTACTATTATTAAGAATAACAAGGTAACATAAATCTCTATATATATGATATAGAAGAAGAAGAGAAAAAAAAGGACAAGGAAATATACATCAGACACAACAACACACAATTCAGAAGAGTTCTCAGAGCTTTTTGTCAGACAAAAACTATATCTTTTTCTTCTTCTTTATTCTAGCCATTCTCAGACCATAAATCCAAGTTCTCATGTGTTGAGAAATAATTGTGATTCCTAAAATACAAACTCATGTTCTCTATGTGGCCACACACAACTTGAGGTATTGAGAACACTCATAAAGATCGTGGTTTGAGTGCTCAAAGCTTTGGATAGGAAGATCGATAAAAATACGAAAAGACTCAAGGACACTTGATAGGCTTCAAGAGGTAAAAGTGTATGTTCTTTATTTTTTTGTTATTTATATGTTGAATATTGTATATTTATATATAAATATATATTTGTTGCATGACTAATAGTATTGTATGATAATGTTTCTGGATTGTTTTATTTGTCATATAAATTGTTTTTATGATTATTGAAATTTTTTTTATGTTGTTGTTTTGTTGTATTCAAATAAATAAAACTGCTGTCCCACCACGAGGGAGTTTTTCGCTGCATGATCTGATTGGGTTTCCAACACAAAGTTCATGGTGATATCCTTCCAATTCCACCATGGAATCCCCAAAGGCTGCAGCAACCCTACTGACCTTATATGTTCAGCCTTGACCTGCTGACAGGATAAACACTTTGCCACATAATCCATTACGCCTTCTTCATCCCTAGCCACCAATACAGAGTTCTTCATCCTGGATGTGGAGAATAGGGAATCGTATCAGACTCATCAAGAATCTCTCATCTGATACTGGACTCCATCAGAACGCAAATCCGACCTTTATACTTCAATATATCAATCTTTGAAATAGAATAGTCTCTAGCCACTCCGGTTTGGACATCTTCCCTGTGTTTCCTCAACTGTGGACCCTCTTTCTCTGCTTCTCTAATCCTCTCAAGGAGCGGTGAATGAAGAGTGATATTGGCTAGCTGACCAACTATCAATTCGATTCCCGCCCTCGTCATCTCTTCAGCTAACTTTTTAGATATCTGTCTTGAACTGAAATCTTCACTGGGCCCCTCCGACTCAATGCGTCGGACACCACATTGGCCTATCTTGGGTGATACATGATTTCACAATCGTAGTCCTTCACCAACTCCAGCCAACGTCTTTGACGCATATCTAGATCCTTCTGAGTAAAGAAATACTTTAAGCTTTTATGGTCGGTGTATATTTCACACTTCTCTCCATACAGATAATGCCTCCATACCAAGGTACATTATCTTAGAAGGGAGATTGTACAGAAGAGGATATTCATCTTGGTAATAGTGCCCTTAAAGCAATTGTAGTTGACAAATGTTTTAAATGAAATAAATAATTAAGTGAATATCAGAAAATTCCAAAGTTTATCTATGTGGTCTTAATCTTATATTGTTATGGGAGGATCGAGATTAAGATAATAAACTTAAACTTATGGAATATTTAGATTAATTACTGCTAGTACGGTCCAACAGTATTAGGAATACATGTGACCTAGATCCGGGTTACTAGTGTAGTATGACACTTTAGTGGAGGCACTTTGCATGCTGAGAGTATGTAGAACTGGTCCAGATGTGATTTTTTAATACTTGTTTAAACACCGTTTGATAGTATTAATAAAACACATCAAACGATGATCATATACACGATGTTATTAATCCCAAGATTACTATGAACTCCTATATATGTCATCTTATCCTTTGATTCATGCATTATGGTTTGTCATAATGATCAGGCTAAGAACAATTGTTTTGGGGACTCAATGATGTATATGGCTGGGGTCGTAGTTTAAGAGATATGGAATCTATACTTCTTATAGATTTAATAATGGTTCCTTATTGGGTTAACTTTTGGAACATAAAATGTTATGAGCGCTCACGTCACAAACTTGTTTTAGAATTTTACTTAGCTAGATAGTAGTAGCTTGTGCTATAGTATTTTAGTTTTCGTGGTTATTTGTTCAAGCCGGGATTTAGTTGGAAACTCATAGAGATAGTTATGAATTTTATAAGTTTAGCCTATAGTATAGAAATATTAATTTTATCATAAGGCTTGATTAATATAGTTGGTCCTAGAAATGATATTTATTATGACCTAAATTTAGTTAGAATAATTAAGATTGTGACACTTGTCACATGCATGTTTATTAAAGATTTAAGGATTTTAGATGAATAATTTAATAAAGGATAAACCTAGGAAGTCTAGAACCTTCCCTCAGCTGTTAGGATCACGTTTTACTCAGTCAAAGTGGTTTAAACAATTCAAGTGTGCTAAAAGTGTGCAAAAATGTGTTTGATATATCAGCGTATGCTGATATATCAAAGCTGTAGGGGCCGATATATCACCCATGGGTGATACGGAAAACACTTTGACTTCGCACGAACGAAACCACGGAGGCTCAGGATATAGGGGGAGGCGATATATTTCCTATAGGGGCGATATATTGGCGTCTTTTGGCATATTTGGAATTCCATGGAATTTGAGCTAGAAACAACCCTCAACAACTTGGACTTGCTCTTGAACATTTTTGACCGAATTCTGGGCATATGTTGAACATAAAATTCAAATTTTATTCAATTATTTATTCATTTTAAAAGGAGTTAGTTTCACTCCTTGAACTCTATAAATAGGACATTTCACTCAACATTTGCTTCATCATTCAAGCATTGTTGAGAGCCTTCAAGCTGGTAAGTTCGTTCTAGAGAGAAACACTAGGGTTTTGGGGTTAAAAGCTTTCCAATCTATGCATTTCTAAACACTTGGGAAGTAAGATAAAGTGATATTTTGGTATTGAGTTGTAGATCGAAGTTCTAGTCTATCCAAGGTATTCTTTATCATCAGGTTTAGTTCATTATTAGTTCCTCTTATTCTTTTCATTTTCTTCAAAATCCTAACTTGTTATAATGGATTTTGGTTACGTGTTTGAGTTTCTTGAAACTTATGGTTTTTGATAGTTTCTATCTTTATGGTTCAGATCTTCTTTTCATCTCCATTTCTTTAGAAAACTTATGGATCGTTCTGTTTGGTTTTAGGAGTTTTCAATCCCGCTCTTGCCTTCAATATCTTGGTTTTTGGTAAGGAAAATAGGTTAGATTTTATGTGTTATTATTATGTTTATATGCTATGAGTATGTATGTATATATATGTGTATGTTTTATGTTTTAGTCCCTTGGGAAATATAGTTGCTTAGATAGCAAATAATCAAATCCCAAGATTTTTATCATTATCATAGACTATAGTTATGATTTAACATACCTCAAATAATAGCAAGAGGATCTAGATGGTTTATCATATACTATATTGTGTTTAAACCTATCTTGAATAGTAGCAAGAGGACCTAGATGGTTTCTATCACATACTACGACAATGAGCTAATGACTATTAATATTGTAGTCTTATGTTTTATGATTTACGTTTTTACGTTTTTACGTCATACGTTTTATGATTTATGTTTTATGATATGTTTTAGTAGATTTTCCTTGCTGGGCATTAGGCTCATTCCTTTTTATTTTAGATGGTGAAGGAAAATAAGCTTGGAAGGCGGGACAGATTCATGGCAGCCTTGGCATGTGTATTGGGAGAGGACTGAATGAATGGATCGATGGGAAAGATCGAGGATGAAGTTTATGTTTTGAAGTCTTTTTAATTATGTATTTATGATTTTCCGAGATACTGGAGGACTGATTCGAGTGGATACTGTTGCCAGAAAGAGAACTTTCCTAGTCGGGAAAAGAGACTTCCAAATAAAAGGGACACTTAATCTATAGAAAACCAAACCTATCGATGCTTATGACCCGGTAACTAACTTGTTATAGGCTCCGAAGGAAGGGTAGGGTGAGTCATTCCTTTCTATTCCAAACTTTCCTCTCCCGCTTATTGATTAGGGTGAGCTAGATGTAATCTCCCCTTCACTTTGATCATTGCCTTTGCCTACGTAGTCTTTTTTCCTGCAATTTTCTTTTGCCTTCGGGATAATAGATGTATTTATTCCCCTAGAGAGACTTGGGATCACCATGTATTCTAATCTTTCTCTA
Source organism: Humulus lupulus (assembly GCF_963169125.1). NCBI lineage: Eukaryota > Viridiplantae > Streptophyta > Magnoliopsida > Rosales > Cannabaceae > Humulus > Humulus lupulus. The sequence goes on from NC_084799.1 coordinate 159,453,973, forward strand.
AACGCAAGAGCTAACTATCTATCCTTACCTTATAAGTAGGAGTAGTATCTCAAGAAAGGGGATCTTTGGACATTCTAAAATCCCCACTCTGTCCTAAGCAGATGCTCTGCAGCATCGACGTGACTCATACCTAGGATGGGTGGCTCTCCATTTGATTCGTGAACTCACTGAGACCGGAAGGCACCTCTGCCATTGGGGAAGCCTATCTATAATAAATAAATATCTCATAGAAAATGCTGAGTCGATAAAGGGGATTAAGAAGTAAATCAATTACATAAAATTAGGTCCAAGGGAATTAGGGTTTGGGTAGGCTGCATAAGTAGGTTTCCTTTTCTTTTATTTTCACATTTTCTTTTCTCTTCCTCTCAACACCCTAGTGGCCGCCAAACACCATAGAGAAAAGATTGTTTCACATTTATTTTTTTCCATCAACACTAGGGAAGCTAGAATATTCAAATCTCAAGGAGGTAGAGGTCAGGTTTATTCTTATTTTTCAATTGTCTCTATTTCTCCTTCTATGTTCTAAGCCAGAGTTGTTGGGGATTCTATGAACTAGGTTCAAGAGTTTTAACCTCATATAATAGTCGACCACCAAGCCAAGATGATTGTAGGCTTTCGAAAATTTGGAAGAGGTATGATGATATCCCTTGATTTTGTTTTGTCTTCTTTTCCATTTTCAAGATTTCTAAGATATGCATATATGGGGTGTTTCGCATATAAGATCTTGTGATAAGTGGTGAGGGTGTCAAGAGACACGATTCTAGAGTCTTGGCTAAGCAAGGATATCAAGAGGTATTGTGTATTATTTGTCTTGACGTGCTGGTCCTTATTTGTGGTTTTGAAATATTGGTTGATGTTGGCATGAACTGTTATGTTTAAATCTTTAGCTTTGAAAGAGTTGTTGTTTTAAGTCTAGAGATTTTTTATTGTTTAATGATATCTTGTCCTTAGAAAGCATGTTAGTATTATTTGATGTTGTAACTTATTGTTTTGGGTTCATATGGATTTTAAAGAGAATTTGGATTTGAGTTTTGGCTTGATATTGGTACATGATTTTTTCAAGATCTATTAAAAAGGCTTATTGTTATTTTGAAAATGAGGGCTTATATGTAAGAAATCTTGGTATGGTAATAACGAAAGAACACAAATTGACTCTATATATAATATAGGGGTTCAGCCATGCCTTGTCATAAAATTAGGGCTTTTTGTTTTTTTGTTTTTATTTGTGCATTTATAAGCATGATGAGTTAAGGTATTCTATTGTGAGAGAAAAGAAGCATGACTAGTTGTATTTTATGTTTAATGGTACATTTGGTTAAAGCGTTGTATTGGAGTTTATGTCTTGAAAATAGTCTAAATTATTGGTGCATGCTAATTGAATTTTTAAATGCATAGAAGCTATAGAAACAAGCTAGGGTAATTGGTTAAAATGAATATGAGCATATTTGAATTTCATGTTAATTATGCTTGCTGATTTTTTTATATAATTTGTGAGTAAATTGGTGAAACAATGTTTTAAATGCACATGTGATGTCTCTAATGATATTTTGATTTTATGAAAATAAAATGGTATTTTATTTCACATTTAAATGGTGTCTTTTTCAAATTAACACATGCTGATTTTTAAGAAGAAAATAAGATTTTTAATCCAAGTTATTATGTTGGATGAATTATTTAGTTGCTGGAATTTTTTATTTAAAAATATGAAATGTCTTCTAAATGAGATAAATAATGCTAATGTATCAAATAAATTATGGCCTTATTTATGTATGTGTAAAAGTGTTATTTTTTTTAAATATAACCAAGAATTTTCACATTATTATTTAAGTGTAGTTTTTTTGAGAAATGTTTTGGTTGAAATTGACTTATGATTTTAAACAAAATAAATAGTTTCTGAAAGTTATGTTATGAAGTTAAAATATTATTTTGTTTAAAATTAATGGGTCTTAGACCTACATAACTCAAGTCTTAAATAATATAAGTGAAAATATATTTTTTTCACACTTTACAAATTATAAATTGTCATATTAATCATGTAATTTTTATTAATTTAGAAAAATAGTATTTTCTAAAGGAAACAAGAATTTTTTTAAGTATTTCTAAGTGACTACAAGTTTTATCATTTTCTATTATTTTATGAGAAATTATGAAAAATGTTAAATGAATTATTTTTATAAAGTAAAATTATGTATTAACTGGTTTAATCAAACTTTGGGACTTAAAGAAACAAATAATGGTAAAGAAATCATGTTGCTAAATTTTATTTGAAAAAAGTAAGAAATAAACATATAGGAATATTTGTTTAAAACGTCACTTTCTAACAATGCTCCCACGTATGCATGTCACATGCAAATACATTTTTACGTTCAAATATGCCTATTGTTCAAACATATAATTTTTACTCTGTAACCATGCATGGATAATAGGTAGAATTGACATTATTATTTTGTGATTTTATGTGAAAAATGTGCATGTTTAGAATTTATGAACAATTTGCACCATGTGTGCATGGCCCATGCACACATGGAGTATTTGTGTTGGGCACGAGAAATCTTATGTGATTCTAAAGAGACCTATTTGATTATGTTTATAGGCTCGTTGTGAAGTTTTTCTCATTTTTTCTTTGCTCTTTCCTGAGGTAAGGAAGTTAGATAGAATTCTATTTATTTATGATATGAATGGTAAGATGGGTTTGTTTGAGGTTAAATGTTATGTATGATGATGTACCATGTGATATGAAGTATGAAATGATATTTTGAGATGATATGATGAATTTGATGAATCATGTATTTCCCTTGTGTTGATATGCTGGAATGCATGTACTTTCTATGTTGTATGAAAAACAAATGGTTGTTAGCGTGTTGAACGTGACACGACAAAGGGTTTACTAAGGATATATAGACGTAACCTGAGTTACTAAGAATATAAAGACGTAACTCATAGGGCGAACGCGCTGAGGTTATTCAAGGACCAGAGCCTCCTGTTTACCTCAAGATGTGACATGGACAAGAGAGGGGGTCATGTTCACAAAGATATGATGATGATGTTTGAATATGTTAATGATATAAGATGCATGATAATGATGTTAACGTTTATGTACGATGTATGATGATGACGTTAAGTACGATGTATGTATATGATGTTGTAGGAGTCTTATGATATGATTATGTTTTGTTGTGTTTTTCTTTGTTTGTTGTTTGTACTTCCTTACTGGGCTTTTAGCTCACTCCCATACACTCCCCTTTCAGGTAATAAATATGGTTTCTCTTTTGCACACGTGGTGATGTGGGGAGTTCCTGCGTCAAAGTGTGTATGGTGTGGGGGTATCCCATAGGTGAGTAAACGATCAGCTTAAACGCCAATTGTAAAGAATGATGTTATGTTTTATTTTGGTTTCAAAACTTATCAGTGGGACTTGAACTATATTTATTTAAAAAAAATGTTGCATGAGAACTTTTATTTTATTTTAAACTATTGGGTTTAACATGCATGTTTTAACAAGGCCCCACTGGAATTTTCATATTATAAGAGGTTTTCTTCTATAATTTTATGAGCATGGAGATGTTTTACAAAGTATTAGTCTAGGGAGTTTTACACATTCCATTTGGATGACATTTTAGGCTTCTTTGTTTGTTTGTCCTTGTCCTTTCCATTGGTATTCTTCCTCTTGTTATTTTTCCCATTTGAGGAAGACACGTTAGAATCAGCAACATATGCTTCTTTCAATTTTGTATTGCACTTATTGAGCGATTCAAAAGTATGCAACTCATTTAGCAACTATGTCTTGTTATACTCAAAGTTGTTCAAAACACACATGGAAGTATGAGCAAAAAAAAAAAAAAAAAACTGGCGTGAGTGATTCAAGTATAACACTTACTTTAGTCCTCTCATCAATGGTTTCCCCATGGACCTTCGCATCATGCATGGTATTGATCATGTTCAAAACATGCTCTTTTATAAATGTTCCATTCTTCATTTTCATTTTCATGTTGTTTCTAGTAGCCTCATGTCTGATTGATCAGACTGTTGCTCAAACATAGCCCGAGGAGACTCCCATATCTCAAAAGTAGTCTCATATTCTTCATGCTTCTTTCTGAGTATATCATTCATATTAACAAGCATGTAGAATTTGGCCTAGTTGTTAGATAAGACCAAGCTATCATATTTCTCCATAGCAATTTTGGGAGCAGTGGCAATAGGGACTTCAGGACATTCCTTAGTCAATTTGTCTCATAGATTAACACAATGGTCATGTTTGATTTCCATTTCATATGGATGTCACCAGAAATTTTTTCATTTGTAAGTGAAGTAGTATCAGGGTTTGAGCTAGACATAATTGTTGAAAATAAATAAATAAATAAAATGAAATGAATTTATCATATAAAATAAATATCAATATTTTAAGAATGGTAAATATGATGCATGAATGCAACAAACTTAAATAACACATAAAATAATAATTACTAAACCAAGATAAATTAATTTGACAATTAATGCACCAGCCTTAGGATAGGTCAGACTAATTGCAAAATAATTTTGAGACAAATCTTGAATTCATTAGTAAAACTATAAATCAACTATTTTCTATTTTAGTTTGTGAACATTTGCTAATTTGGTCAAGATGAACTAGTATACTAGAAAGCCTAAATACATCTTTATGAGTGTAACCCATATATTTTACTCTAATGACATAACTCAAGAATGTGCCTTGGGGTCAGCCAAACTTGAAATACATCATTCATTGTCATATCTCCTTCTCTCACCCACTATCTTAAAACATGTATTTTCTCAAAACATCCCATGCTTTTTAATTAGATTGAATTAATCTTATTAATTTAATAAATTATATTCCAATAATTACTAATTACATTAAGCAAATATTTATCAATTAGAATTCATAAATCTACTAAATTAGCCATTAAAATTTTTAGTCAAAATAGCTTTAATTATAAAGAACATCATTTATCTATCTAATAAAATAATTTATTAAATAGATTTGAAATTAACTGTTTAAAATCAATTTACCGCTTTATGCTAGTATAAAATAGGTCAATTATATGAATCATCAATTAAAACATATGATCAAGTAGGACATTCCAAATTAAAACATGTTGCTACTTGTATGAGATGCATGCTTTAATTTTAAAACTATGTGTGTAATTTGTATGGCATGGCATGACGATACTATTAAACAACTTTAATCATATTCAAATATTTAAATAAATAAATATGGATAGAATGTCTTGGGTAATTTTAGAAAAATTACAACACATGCAATTATTACAAATAAATGTATAAATACATTCTAAAAGGCTTCATTGAGTTCTCTATCTTCGATCTTGGGCCCTCAAAGTATTCTTGAGCCATTTTTAACTTTGTCCATTTTAATTTTGAAAAAATAAATAATAATTACAATTATTTTAACCTAATTTTAAAAATAATTGAACTTTTGTTTTAATACCCAAGTTATTAGGCCCACTTTGAATTTGATCTTCAAAATTAAAACAATTTTTTATAGTCTTTTGAAAACGCTAATTCGACAACATAGCCATCACCTTAGGGCTTGTTAAAGCACCTAGAGACGAAGGCTAGGGTGGATGCGAAAAGGGCTCGGTAGTGAGGAGCGGTAGGCACTTAGGTGGCTCTCGGCGATGCGCCTAGTTCTTGGGTGCGGCTCAAGGAGCACTCAACATGTGGTTGAATGGTTGTCGGCCAAGGCTTAGGTGGGAGTCGTGGGTGCACTTGGGGCATGACCCATGCGGCTTCGAGGCTTCGGGGTGAGAGAAATTTTACAATAATATTTAAAGAAAGAAATTACAAAAATCCAATGCTCCAAATGGCCTACACTTTTGAAATCTAGAAAATTAAGATTAATTCCTAAATTCAAAACACTATATAATTTACGACCCTTAAGAATAATCATTCATCAAACATTCATCGATTCATCACATATTACAACAATATAAGAATGCATATTTTACCCACACATCAATTAATGTATGCAGAGATTAATAACCTATGGAGGCCAATTATTTGTAATAGATTACTGAGTGCGAAGCAGAATGCATAGTGGTGGGCCCAAGAATAACAATAAATTAATTTTTTTTAAAACAACTGTTAAATACCGGATCAATTAATATACATTCATTAAATCAAACACACATAGAAGATAAATAATATCAGTTGAATCCTATCAAGTGTCCTTGCATATTTATCATAAAATTAATCGAACATCCAATCCAAAAGCTTTGACAGGAATTCAAACCAAGATCTTTTGAACCGTTCTGTACACCTCAAGACGTGTGTTTCAAGAAACTATGGGTGATTTTGTGATTCGTGAGATGTTCTCAACAAATGAGATCTTGGAGTAGGCTTTGAGAAATTATGTTTTCAAGTTTTGAGAAAAAATACGATACTTTTTTCTCTCTGTGAAAAGTCTGAGAAAAGCATAACCTTATTTAGAAATTTTTTCTAACTGATTATTTATATTAATGAATTAAATCAAATTTAAAACATTATAATTATTAAGATAATATTTATATTAATAAAATAGCCAAAGATTGAATCATACACTTAGTTACATGCCAATCATAGTGCCAATTGTAGGGCATGTGTCTTAACCACTTTTATTTATTAAGTATATTTAAGCTTCCATTTATTCAAAATTTATAAAATATGTGATAACAAATCTTATCAGATAATTAATTATATTTAATAATTAATCAATTGAATAAACATCTAAATCAATTCAAATCCAATTTGAATTATGACGTTTATCTTTCACATTTAAACAAAAGAAACATAATTAATTCGAAATTAATTATTTTATTATTTTAACAAAAATTTAAAAATTATGTATATAATAAATAATTAATAATTTAATTAATTAATTTTGAAAATTAATAATTAATTAATTAATTATTCTCACAAGTCTGAGGCTCTTCGTAGACTAGGGCATTGACTTGATAGGGTCCTTGCCCATGGGAAATGGAGGAGTAGAGTATGTTATTGTGGAAATTGACTACTTCACAAAGTGGATTAACATTGAACCTCTCACTATCATCACCCCAAGAAAGCACTAGACTTCGTCATCAAGACTATCATTTATCGTTATGGGCTCCCGAGGAAGATCGTCTCCAACAACGACCTACAGTTTGACAGCGAGTTCTTTACCGACTTCTGTGAAATGCATGGAGTCATGAAGAGCTTCTCCTCCGTAGCTCATCCTCAGGCAAACAAGCAAGTAGAAACGCTCATTCAAATGAGGAGCCTGGCCTGACGAGCTGCCTAAGGTATTGTTAAGTTATCGCACCACTGCTTGGACCTCCACAATTCATTCACCATTCTCCATGGCCTACGCATATGAAGCCATGCTCCAAGTTGAGGCACCAATCTCCACGCACCAAAAAGATACTTACGACCCAACCACAAATCTTGCTTTACTTCAAGAATCAGTGGACCTTGGTGAGGAGCTTAGCGAAGCTTCACAACTAGGTATACCGTCCTACAAACAAAAAGTGGCCAGATACTTCAATTCCAAAGTGAAGGACATAAAATTTGAGGTCAGAGACTTGGTGGTGCAAAGGGCCCTCCTGGAAACCAGAGATTAAGGTGCTGGAGTGTTGGGCCAAAACTATGAAGACCCATACCAAGTCGAGAGCATTGTGTGTTCCAAACACATACATTCTAGCCCGACTGAACGGGGAGCTGGTGCCCCATGTCTCGAATGTCGAGCATCTTCGTCGGTATTACCAGTAATAGGAGCAGTTGTATTTTCTAAATTTTGTAATCATTTGTAGCCCCTGGGCACCGTAATGAAAATAGTGTGTGAAAAACATGATAGATGAAATCCAGAGAATTTACTTGTATTTTTAAATTTATATTGTTTTATGTTTTACTACCCGAGGAGTTCCTGCTCGCTTTCTTGGACAAGTGAACGCATACTAGTATTTTTTCACTTGACGAGCATAGCTAGGTAACCTTTACAGGTAACCGATTGATGAGAATGACCTAGGGAACTAAGCCGGTTATGGGCAGAGTAAACCTAGTGTCAAGGCTTTTGAGATTTCACAAGAAATGACCTAGGGAACAAAGTTTGAGAACCCTGTTTGGGTACCCAAGAGTAAACCTAGTATCAAAAACAAACCTAAGTACTCTTAGGGCAGAGAACTCAAGTTTCTTCAGAGGACTAAGCCCCCATTCAGCAAAATTGAGTTCCCAATTTCTGGAAGGACAAAAGGTTAATAAGACATGAGTCTTCTATACTCGGGTTCAAGCATTAAGTTGTCTAATACATAAGGAAACAAGACCTGAGTAGCCTATACTAGAGCACAAGTCTAAAATTGTGTAAAATTAGACGCACTTAAGTTCCAAACATAAGCAAAGACGACTTGAGTCTCCTAGACTAGGCACAAGTAACACTAAGTCCCCTTGACACAAGTGCCCGTGAAGCTACACTGACTTTTCCTTTTCCATGGCTTGAAGAGCTTTGTCCTCGCTTTCCTGAGCCTTATCAAGTGTCGTCTTGTCTTCATCACGGACCTTGGTTGCATTCTCCGCAGATCTTGAACCATCTCCTGCAACCTTGACAACCTCTCCCTTGGCCTGGACAATCTCATTCTGATCTCTCTTGGCCACTTTCGTAGAGGTTTTAATCTCTTTAGCTGCCTTTCGCACTGCATCCTCGAGGGTTCGATTACAAGGTTGCTCCGCCTCCAGAGTTGTCCGTAGACGTGTTAGTTCCTTCGGTGATACTTTCACCTTCTCCCTCAGAGGTGCCACCTTCTCCTAGGCTTGCTGGAATTTGAAGGATTTCTCCACCATGATATACACAGTCATTGACATGAAAAAGTTGCCTAAAAAGATAGTTCATCAGTTAATATAACTCTATGAACTAGAAATAGACTGTTGAGAAGATCACTTACCCTAATTATGGCATATCGGTAGGAAGATATGAGAGATGCCTCATTGCTGTCACCCAACGGGGCAAAGCTGCGAGTAGTCAGCTCAAACATGGTCGAGCTAACTCCCTGGAGGAGCTCCATCGCCATTGTAGCATCCATGTCTCCAAGCATTGCACTAAACAAATTTCCAGTTGCGCTTGTTGGGATTAGTGCCATTTAAAGCACATATGTTCAAAAACGTTTTATGAAATAAAAAATTGGAATGAAGTTTTAGCATATGTTTATTGCTTATTATTGTTGATAGAATAATATTATATGAATATCAGAAAATTCAAAAATTGTTATTTTGACTACAATCTTGAATTGGTACGAGAGGATTAAGATTGTAGGGAACGAGTTTAAACATTTTGTAGTAAAACAAAGTTATATAGAATTTTGAATTATATACTAAATCTATGGTTCAATAGTATTTTGAATACATATAATCTAAATCTGAATTACTGGTGTAGTGAAAAATCTTAGTGGAGGAACTTTGTATAAAGTGGTTATATAAGAACGGGAACCGATATGTTATTAATACTTAATAATACTGTTTAATTTATAAGTATTAATAAAACATATCAACAAGATGATCATTTACAAATTGATCACAATCCTGAAGTTACTATCAACTCATGTTTATGTAATTTGATTCACTTGTATGGTTTGATGGAAGTCGCTAGAGACATAGTATACATATATGGAATATATACCTTTTTGAGAGGAATTGAATGACGATTCCCTTAAGGGTTAGCTTTTGGAACTGAAAGGTTATTGAGCTCAAATTTCATAAATTAGTTTATGGTTTAACCTTCACTAGTAAAGTTAATGGTACGTAAGGAAATAATAAATAATTAAAGAAGTATAATGGTGATATTATCCCTAATTTAGTTATGAACCATTAATAGAGGATTGAATTGTATGTAGTGTTTAAATCGATGGAAACTTTTTATACTTAATAATAGTCAATAAATAAATGTCTATCATTACAAGAGTGCAATCTCATATTTTTATTTGAATAATTTTGAGATTAATAAATTAAGGTTATTATAGTAAAGACTTTAAATTAATAATCTAAATTTATTGGAGTTTGAAATTATAGGTCTATAGGTCCTCGAGATGACTCTAAACACTATTCACAGTAAGAGTTGAAACTTGAAAAAAATCAAGAAATTACATATTGGATGAAATATGTTCTTTAGGGTCAAATATGTATTTGAGACAAATTATTTATTTATTTAAATAATGTGAAAAGATAATTAAGATGATTCAAAATTGATTTGAATTAATTTGAAATTTATTCATTAATTATTCTTATAATGTTAGTTATGAGGTATAGATACTTTTGAATACATGTTTATTTAATAGTAATTAAATAAAAGCGGTTAAGACACATATCCCTGAAATTTGGATATGTTACACGCCAATCACAGTGACTAGGCCCAAGATTGGATCTTGGATATTTCTTTTATTTAATAATTGGTTTATAATTTGAATTTTGAATTTAATTAATTCTTTATAAATATATGTGATAGAAATTAGTTTATACCAGATTCTATAGAATTCAAAAAGCTTTTCATAGAGAGAAAAATATATCGTATTATTTTTCTTTATCCTTGAAAATAGTCTCACATCTTGTAAATCAGAAAATTTCCCACCATTATTGTACAAGTCCCCCACACACGTCTTGAGGTATAGAGAGACATCTTGGAAGATCTTGGTCTGAGTATTCAAGAGGCTGCTTTAGATTGGATATTCGTTGGAGGTACTAAAAGATAGTGAGAATTCTTGATTGTTCTATTACTGGTAAATCCTCATCTTTTTCTTTCTTTATGATTAATGTTTTGCATATTAATGGATCCGTTGTTTAAAGATTGTTTAGATAATTTTTTTTAAATCTTTGGGCCCATCACCTCGTGCTTTCCGCTGCACATATAGTAAACCAGTTACCAATAGTCTCATGTAGGCCCTTGTTGCCCTCATCCATGGCGCCTCAAAGTGCTCGAGCATGGCCTAAAAGCGCTCGAGTAGCACCCCTTCAAAATTCTTTGGGTACACTATATAACAAGGAATATTCTCCACCCTCGGGCTCTGCGCTCCAGGAACTTCCTCAGCAGCTAGAAATGGTGAAGAAGAGATCTCAAGAACAGGCGTGTCCTCCACTTGCGGAACCTTGCCACGGTGTGAGGAGGTTCATTGCCGCTTGGTAGACAGGGAAGGTACCATATCCTCGCAAGGTCCCAGGGAACCTTCAGCCGAAAGCTCGCTTGCTCCCTCACAAAGCCAAAGTGTTGTATGAGCAATGTCAGCCAACCCCATTTTTTCTGGAAAGGAGAGAACACTCAGTTAGAACAAGAAAAAAGATGAACAAAAGACATAAATTAAAACATTTTAAAGTTGAGAGCATGTGGGCTTCTCAGGAAGCCCCACCACTATACGACTCCTCCCGGTGAAGAATCGTGAGCACAAAAAATCTCTTGAGTAGTGTTTGTCTCGTATTGGCAGAACAAATTTGAATGGAAAGACGTCAGATATTCTAGGAGCACAAAACTCCACGGAGGAAGTCATCTCCCAAGATGGTGGAGATAGGGATTGATCACGTCTTGGTAATCCTGGTACTCCGCCTGAGTCCAGGGTCGGTCTGTTTGTACGCCTACACCGAAGGAGTGATGGAGAAACCCACAAGTGCTCGGGACTTACCCCACCACCTACATGTTTAGCGTTATAAACTAGAAGTGGGGATTTACCAATGTCTAAGGAGGAAGATTTTATTCTTGCTTAAAGCTCTTCCTCAAGCTCTTGGTCCTCCCGAGTTTCTTTAGCTACTCGGACAGCTTGAGCATTCTCAAAGCGCTCCTCCAACTGCCGCTGATGATGTCAGGGAAGAGCCAGTCCATAAACATAGTTGATGTGGCATGAAGCCACCTCTCGAGACCGTCTAGAGTTTTGGTATAGCGTTAGGTCGAGATTGCTTATGTATTTTCCCTCTTTGATTAGACCCACGATAGTTAGGTTCTCCTTCATGACCATCTTTCTCAGCTCTAGCTCCACGTCCAGAAGACCCTTCATCTCTTTCAAGAAATCTTCAAACTCTTTGATGAAATGGGTTCGTTGATAAGGAACTTACAAAAAGAGAACACCAATTAATGGAAAGTGAACAGTATTAAAGAACAAGCTCGAGAGGCGATAAAGATACTTACCAACCCTGCAGAACTCGAGGATAAGGGTAGAATTGGTCTGAGTAGGGAAGTCGTTGGTGAAGAAAAATGGGTCCTTGTAGTCCTTCGCACAATTCTCATTCTGGTGGTGAGCCTTGTACACCATGTTTGGGTAGTCATACTTCATTATGGTGTAGTACCTGTCAAGGTCGCCTTGCTTCGTATTAGGACAAGACAAAAAAATACAAAGGTATAGGATTTCAGCTGGAGAAGATTCAGGCCAGTTCCTTCTCCTGTATAGGATGTATAGGCCTGCGAGGACCCATGTACTTCAAGAAGTCCACGAAGTACTAGTGGAGGGGGAACGCCTATCCAACCTGGAGGTGTGACTGGCTCCTAGCCATGAGGTCATTCACACTTTGATGCGACCACTCCGTTTCACGGTAAAGACGCAAGATGCACTCTCCCCCGATCCCATAATGCCTCAGGATGCTCTCTAGGGCCCAGGGATTCTTTAGTTGACTAATAATTTGCTCCGTGTCAAACCAGTAGATATGAATCACTGGGTGGGATGAGGAATGGGAGCATTGTTTACATCCTCCTTTGGCGCTCCTCTCTCTATGGGCCTCTCCGCCACCGGAGCCAACTCTATGACTACTGCCGCCTGGGCTTATCTATGAACTGGCACGCACCCCTCCTCTGGTCTTCTACCTTCTTGGACCACTGATAATAATTACTGATTAAATGTGTAAAACGTTTTGTTGATGTAGCTCGGGAACCTCCTCAGACATCTGAAACAAAAACAAGAAGTTTGCGCCTGGAACCAACAAAAAATTGCCAAAACATGAGCACCCCTAAAAAAACTGTTAGGAAAAATAATATTGCCTCAATGGAAATGGTAAGATAATGTTACAACTCTATGCAAAATATTACAATGGACAAGATTGATTAAATAAAGTGTTACAACTCTATAACTGAAAATACAAATAAAACAAAGGAAATGAAGAAGATGATGAAGAAGAAGAGAATAGTAAAATACAACTCAAAACAAAAGTTACAAATAAAATAAAGTGTTTGGACCAAATGAAGAGATCACAACTCTTAAAAAAAATATACAAGTAAATAAAACAAGAGAATAAGAAGAAGAACAATAGAATAAAAGGAAGAACATAAACCACAAACAAACTCTCACTTACACAACCTAAGTGAAGAGGATTGGGGATCACCAACTTGAACAAGGTTTGAAACCTTTGTCCAAAAGATTATTTCCCCCTAACTCAAGCACTAAGGGATCTCTCAGATTTTGGAAATGCTTTCTGGAATAATCAAGCCTCAAGGTGTTTCTAGCCAAGTGCTCTAGTGGATAGAAAAATGGTGTGTCTTACAAGTGAGCATTAGGCTCCTATTTATAGAGTTTAGAGACACCCTTTGAATTTCAAATTCCATCAACCCCCATGGCTGTTACCAATGATTAATTGGGTGTTTTATGGAATTAAAATAGAGATTTGGGAGTTACTTGGCTGTTGGAATCGTTCAAAATTGGATAAAAACCAAAATTATATGAAGCCTGTCAGCCTTTAGGGCCGCGGCGCATGTTCCAGGCGCCGCGGCCCTCAGTCAATTTCAGCAACACATTTTTTCTGTTTTTTCAAAACGTTCCAATTTATTCCCACTTGATTTTGTAACTTCCATACACAATATGGGAGTTAAAATCACATCTCTATCAGCTATTTCTCATATGGCTTTAAGAAATTCATCTCAATATTGTGTAACACCAAATCTACACAATAATGGGTGATATTTAAGAGTTACAAATTTGTGATGAATTTGTAACACCAAATATGTTACATGTTTGGATATTTCACATATATCCAAATAATGTAACTCTCTATTATATGTTACAATATGTGACACTCTATGTCACATTTATTTAATCTAAAACATTATATTATAAAATAATATAACAAAAACTACTCGGGCAGTGGAGAAAGAGGGAAATTTCTAAGGAAAAGAAGTGTCATCATAACCCTAGATTGACACCCAAAGACACCATCGAAGACTCAAGAACATTGTCGAAATTTGGGAATTTCCCAGAATCCGGTTGAATGCCCAAATTGCAAAAAAGATGCCAAAAAGCCTAAATGGTACATTATGGCTAATCTTAACACTAGCATAGACCTACAGTAATTGTAACAGAGGTAAAAATAACATCCAAATCATATAATCCAAAGAGACTAAACTAAAAATCCTGAAAATAGCAGGAACACATTTAAATGAAAGGTAAGAAACTTACTCGATATCATGCTCCCGTAAGTGTTAAGTATGGTTCGAACATGAAAGTATTTAGTGCGGTTGACCCAAAAATAACTTAATTATCTTTAGCCTTCGATGGTCAATGACAATAATTTTTTTGTTTTGATAATTGTGTTCTTGGCAAAGAAAAGGATTTTCATTGCTCTGAAATAGAAAAGGTTTCTAATGCAAAAGTGAAGATTGAGCGGAATTTTTTTTAATATGTAGTCGTAAGCGTGGATGGAAAGTAATCCATCCCCAACTGATGATCAACTTGGGATTAGGAACATAATCTTGATACAATGGTCACGGTTATCAAGGTATGGATCACGACCAAAAAATGGGAAAATGACCCATCGGGTACAATGTGATAGGACCCCACAAGTACGGAGTAGACGTCTTGGGCGTGGAAAAGACCCCTCATTAAATGGCATCGATTAATGGGCCCAACAATAGATATGCGACATGTCGTATCACCTTTTTAATGGTGTTAGGCCTCGGGGAAGCCTAACTGTCTCAATTCGAGTATGTCCTACATAATTACTCTTCTCACTCTAAGTCTCCACTGTCCGAGGACAAGTGAAGACTTGGGGTTCAAATGTTGTCCTTGTTTTCACCAAGAGACACCTTGCATGCATTAGAAGTAATTAAGTCCATGCAGAAGCTAGTTAAGCCTCTTGATCTTACCTGGAGCACCTTGGAAAGAAAGCCTTGCCCTTTATTGACCATTCACTACCTCCGATGAAGTATGTCCTCGAGGAAGGGTACTTTTGGAGAACCTTATGCATAATGTCCTCTCCAAATCCCATCTCCTTCAGTCAAGTCCCACAAGCCTATGATATTCCACCATCGAGTCTGGAGTAGAGTGCTAGGAGTCAAGCACGACGACCTTGGACCACAAGCAACCATCTAACATTTTAGTGTTATACAAGTGTCGAGTCCGTACAAGTGACAAACAGGATGTCTCACAGCGTCGCCTAGTATGGGAAAATGTTCAGCTACCCCCTGACCCAAAAAGTAGTGGGCTATAACCTCTTAATTTTTCAAATGTTATACGCTTGGGCCCACCAGCGTACTGATTATTTGAATGTATTAATTATTGTTCATTTAATGTTCAATTAAGGGAGAATAATTGTAATTACTCCTCATTAGAGAATTAATTTCCCTCAGCGATATATAAATAGCACTAGGGCACACATTGTAAAGGATCCCAAAATTTTGCATTTAGAGCATTGCCAAAATGCTGCCTAAAACTCTATAGAAGCTTGAACCCCAAAGATTCTCTCATTCAAATATAGTTGACTCATGGAATAGGGTTAATTCATAACCTGAACCAGGAAAATCCCTGTCTCTTTCTACATTTCTTTAAACTTGTCAGCAAGTGAGAGTTGAACACTAAAGGCCAACAGGGTTATTAAAACATTTGGGAAATCACAAATGGAAGTGAGAGGATATAACTATGGATTTTGTGGTTGGATTGCCTAGAACTGTGGGATAGCACGACTCGGTATGTGTAACGTCCCAAAGTTCCTAGTAAGGCTTAGTGCCTTGATTAGGGGGCCATGAGGGCATTATTTGACTATTATGTGTTGATATGTAATTTAATTGGATATTTATGTGATTGTGTGAATTGCATGAGTTCTATTATGATATGATTGAATGTTTATGTGTAATAAATGTGAGAAAGAGGCCCACTTTTATTTAAAGGGGCATATTGGTAATTTTGACCCGCTAAGGAGATAATTGTGATTATATGGTGTTATATGAGCAAAACCACATTATTATGTGGATATATTTGAGATATTCGACAGGAGTCAATCCTTTTGAGCAAGGTAGAATTTTTGTTACAACGAGAATCAATACCCGGATCAGGTTCAACCAAGGGGTATTTTGCTAATGATATTATGGGTTTAACAGAATTATCTGGGAATTTTGAGTTTAGAGCGGGAGTTAGAAAGTTGAAATGACATTTTTGCCCCTGAAGGGAGTTGAGAATGAAGTGTTGCCTTTGAGGCATTTTCGTCTTTTAAACAATTAGACTTCCTTGAGCTAGCTGAGTTGATTAACTCATAAGCAACATTCTCTCTCTCTCTCTCTCTCTCTCTCGTATACTCTCTCTCTAGTCTTTTACACTTTGAAGCAAAACTCTAGAATTCTTGATCCTAAAGATTGGAATAAGCTTGCTAAGGAATTGAAGTTGTTCTAGGCAGAGTTTAAAAGCTTGTAACTTAGTAATGAGTTGGGAAAACATTTTTAGTAGAGGTAAATTCAAGTTTCTGAGTTTTTAGTTTTGGGTTTTGAAGTTTTTGGAAGTTTGATTGAATTTTGAGTCTTAATGGAATTTTGTTTGAGTTTTAAAGTGGGTTATTAAGTACTGATTTGCTGAGATCACTTCTATGGTAGGATTGGTTAAAATAATGTGTTTTGGATGATTTTGGGAAAATTGGTGATTCTTAAAATTGCTAGACTTTTGGGTTCACGGGGTTCGGTTGCGCTGCTGTTCTTGAGGCGTCGCGCCCGCATGAACTCAGTAAGGCAGGGAGGTGCCTTGAGCTGCCTTGTCACAGGGGCGCTAGGCGGGTTCCGATGCGGCGCCTGTCCATTGGTTTTGAGCTTATGGCTCTCTGCCTATCTGAGCGCCACGACTCAAATTGGAAAAAATGCCCATATTGTATTTTGGGTTGTAGGAAGATAAACTTAAGGGCTCGGGAATGATTCTCCTTCTCGGTTTAGTAGAATTCACGGTCGTAGAGGCTTGGGCCCAGACCAAAAGCCTTTATAGACTCATTTCTTGATAGTTGTACCTTGTTTTGGTTGTGAGTAGGGTTTACTGTTAGTCTCTGAAGGAAAGGATCTTGCTTGGGGTTGCTATACACGTTTCATTATGGACTTGAGGGAAAAAAAAGTTCACACAGTCTATGCTTAGGGCTTTCCACAGTTATCGAACATGGTTATAACCAAGCTTAGTATGTTTTATTAAACGTAAGCTTTGCTAGCCGTAAGGCTACTTATACAGAGAATAGGGAAATGGACCCCGATGTGGCTCTATAGTCACGTAGCTAGATTGAATGCATGCACGAGTATAGTTTTGAGGAACACTATGTAAACTTTGATCTCATCACTTAGATTGATTGTACTCTAACTTTTGAGTTGTAAATATATTTTGAAACAATATTTTGAGATCCCAATGTAACACTTGTATAATTTTAATGAATGCCCAAACCATGTATACTTAATTTTTTATAAATGAGTCTTTATTTTGATTTAATCACACTGGCAACAAATGTTTGGAAAAACACAAGCTAGACTTCAGAGAACTAAAGATGAACTTTGATAGTTGAGACAGCAGGCTCCTCTTCGGGATGTTGGACTACAGATCCCACAAGCTGTGGCACCAGTGCCAGCCCAGCCTGTAATGGAGAATAGGTGGGAGCCTTTGTATGAGAGATTCAGGATGCAACACCCTCCCACCTTTGAGGGAGGCCCAAACCCACTATGGGTAGAGCAGTGGATGAAAATGACTTCTTCTACCATGGATTTCATGAGGGTGGAAGGAAATGAAAGGGTGGCTTGGGGCAGTTACATGTTGAGGGAAGACGCTCGTGGTGGGAAGTTGTGTCCTAGAGGAGGGATGTGACTGTTAGGACTTCGGATGAATTTTGGGATGTCTTTAATGAGAAGTATTACAGTGCTATAGTTCGAGCTACAAAGTTTGATGAATTCACCAATATGATTTAGAATAGAATGACCGTCACAGAGTACGCCTTGAAGTTTGAGCATTTGGCAAAGTTGTCCCGGATTTGGTGCCTACAGATATGGCATGGAGGGATCGCTTTGTATAGGGACTGAATGTGATGATAGTCCATGATGTTTAGATAACACTGGATTCGAGGACTATGACATATGCTCAGTAGTAGTAGAAAAAGCCTTTAGTGTTGAGGGTGTCGAAGATCAGATATGGGAAGAAGGCATCGTAAGGCGAGATGCTCGGAGGACGGTGCCTCCCTTCACTAGTTGTGGCTGAGGTAGCAGCCCTAGCGAGTAGAACAGAAATGGCCCATATTCTTTTGTTTCTCCTGGTCCAGATAGGAGGGCACCAGGTGCTTATGGTGGCCGTCAGGGCGGAGGAGAGAACTGGAGAAGCTTCCCAGAGTGTCCACGGTCCAAGCGATGACATTTGGGGGAGTGTAGAGTCAGAGCATGCTTCATCTGTGGGAGTGTCAGTTACTTGTGGAAGGACTTCTCTCAAGCTAGAAAAGAAGAACCCAAGAGGGGTGACAGTCTCACTCTTGGCAGAGTGTTCACTTTGACCCAGACCATGGCTGAGGCTAGTCCCTCGGTCGTGACAGGTAATATTTCTAGTGCCGGTTCTTCATTTACTAGATTGATTGATTCAGGAGCTAATCATTCATTTGTATCTGCTAGGGTGATAGATCATCTGTGTAGACCTTGTGATTTGTATGCGAGAGGATTTAGCAGTTTGTTGTCAACTCGGAACTAGTAGTCTCTAGGAGGTGGGTTAGAGCATTACCAGTAGTGATAAATAGTAGGGAGTTATCTATGGATCTGATTGAACTGGTGATGGAAGACCTTGATATGATTATGGGGATGGACTGGTTGTCAAAGTATGGAGTGACGATAGACTGAAAGTGAAGGACGACAACTTTTAAGCCAGAAGGAGGGAAACCTTTGTGTTTGTAGGGACAGTGAGTGGACCACAAGTACCTATGATCTCTTCATTGCAGGATAGAGACCTATTCCAAGAAGGTTGGGTAGGATTCCTATCAAATGTAGTGAATACATCTAGGGTCATTTCAATTGGACCAGGTGAGACTAGGTTGGCGTGCGAGTTGCTTGGTGTATTTCCAGCAGAATTGCCAGGATTGCCACCACACCAAGAGATTGAGTTTTTCATAGAGTTGGCGTGAGGGGCAGAGCCAGTATCAAGGACACCTCATAGAATGGATCCGTCAGAGTTAAAGGAATTGAAGATTCAAGTGCAGGAATTAATGGACATAGGATTCATTGGACCAATGTTTTCGCCATGTAGTGCTCCAGAGGCACAACCAATATCAAGGACACCGTATAGAATGCTATGTGTGTGGAGTTTTCTTGCTGGGCCTTGGCTCTCGGGTGCTCTATGGTGTAGGTAAGGGAAAAGGAAAGGCCAACCAAGCATGAGTTGGAGGGCATGGAGCGGCGCGTACATGTTTGGCCTACTTGGCTGGGATAGTTTTGAGGTATAAACGTTTGATTTTTTCACTTAGGTCGACTGTACCCTAGATTTGAAGTTGTAAATATATTTTAAACAATGTTATGGGATCCCAATGTAACACTTGTATGATTTTAATGAATGTCCAAACCTTTTATACTTAATTTTTATTAAATTTGTCTTTATTTTAATTTAATCACACTTTTCAGTCTAATACCTCGATTAGTGATCTAATGGCACATTTTAAAGTCACATGGTAACGACTCTAGGGAAGTAGGGTGTTACAACTACTTGGCATGATAATTACGATTCATTAATCTTATGATTTACTACTTATGAGCATGTTTATGTTTTCATGTTAAGCCTTGGCTTACGAGTGCTATGTGGTGTAGGTAAAGGATAGGAAAAGTTGAGCCAGCCATAAGTTGGAGAGCTTCAGAGGTGGGGTGTACTTATGCGGCCTTCTCGACTGCCATGACTAAGGTTATCTCCTAGAACTAGGATTGAACCATGTATTTTGCCCCTTTGGCCGACCCTGTAACTATTTTGTATCTGTTTGGTGTACAAACTCTTTTGGAATCCCATGTATCAAATTCAAACTCTTTTAATGGAATGGTTGTCTTTCGACCAAAATTTTTTGTACCTAAACCCTGTGTTAGTTTTAATTACATGATTTCAATCTAAATAACTCATTTATTGATTTGAGCACTAATTTTAATACACAATGTAACAATCTTGGATTTGGTGGACGTTACAACTTGGTATCAGAAAAGTTTAGGTTTAAGGGTTCCCAAAGATTAGCTGGGCATGTACGCTCGTCGCTAAAGACAAGATCGAATCACGGTTTGGTAGCTATTGATGTGAATATGTGTTTACCTACCTATTTGATATATGAGTGCCTTATATGCATGCTTGATTAAGAAGCATGAGCAATATTTGTAGGGCCTGGGACTACTGTGAGTATGATGAAGATGTGCTTATTAGCACTACCGTTGCTTGTAAGTGTCAAAATAAATGCTTAATAGCATCATCATTGTTTCTGAATTCTAGATAATGCTTATTAGCATTGTTATATGCATATGAATATTAAAAATGTGCTTATTAGCACCCAGATTGAGCATGAATAAGAAAAAACATGCATATTAGCATAACTCTTGTGTGTGAATGTTACTAGAGTGCTTATTAGCATTGTTACTACAAGTCAATCTTAATTTCCTCGATTTTTTGGATCGTGGGGTGGTGGTTGGCGTCGTTATTAATGCCTAATGAGTTGAGTCGTTGATTGCAAATAAACTTTGAAGTATGATTCTAGGGCAATCAAATGAGCCAGTCGACACCGAAATTCAAGTCGAAAATAATGACCAGGGTCAGAACCCTCCGCCAGCCCTTGAGAATTGGCAACAGGTGCTTGCTGAAATGCAAGCAAGACTACAGAGGCATGATGAAGAGATCTGCCTATTGACACAACAACAGTTTTCAGCCGGGAACGTCTCACCAGTTGTACAACCTGCATTGGTACCAATTACTGCACACCTGGAAACCGTTCGATGAGTGTTTCACATAACAACTGTAACGCCCTGGGTAGCCAAGACCGTTACCCTGTGTATTTATAAAGGTGAGGGACTCGCTAATCAAGTCATTTAGTTAAAAATGTGTCACTGGCATCACTAATGAACTAGGGTTAAAAGGTTTTGGTCATAAAATATACCTTTCGTATAATTAAACGTTTTGTACAAGGGATCCCAAAAGAAACAGTGTTTGAAAATCGTTTTACAAAATTTCCAGAGTACAAACAACCACTACCCACTCTAAGGGAAAAACATACATTTATGTTCCTCCTGTTCCTGTCTCCTCCTCAACTGTGGTGGCCGAGCAGCTGATCATGTACATTCTGCCTTCAGAGCTCTCCGATTCAAGGCTGATCGAGCTTACCATTGCCTTTACCTGCACCATGTAGCACCCGTGAGCCAGGGCCCAGCAAGAAAATATAACGTTGTAGCACAAACAATGTTAACAATTTGATTACCCTTAAAGCATGTTCATACACTTAGCATACCACATTAATCACATAGTCCATAGACATAGCCAGAGAATCAAAAAACCAACACTCAGCTTTTCAGCATGACAAATCCATCAACCAATAATAATAATCAAATCACATAATAATCAGGGTCGACGCCCTTAGGTCGCACCCTCTGTTTACCCCTCAGACTCCGGTCCGCTTAAACCGAGCTCAGTGAATAATAAGCTGTCCTAAGCTACTAGTGGTTGAGCCGCGCCCTGTGCGCCAATGTAAACTCTGACACTTTTAGGCCATTTGTTTGTTATTCACATGGCATAATACCATCCTTCATGAAGCATACAAAACAGGGAACCCTTAATCCCATTATAAATTCACAATCGGGTGCAGTTTTCTTACCTTTAATTTCCAAGTGTACTGATTACGAGAGATGCCTCTTGAGCATGATCCATTTCCCGAGATCTAGCTTATACCTAGTCATAACCAAGATAAGGGATACCATTAATAATTGTTAAAAGGTTTCTGAATAAGGTTCTAGCCTTCAGGACATAAAATTCCACCAAACATGGTAGTATAATCGATCCCGAGCACCCTAGGTTATGTTCCCGCACTTAAAAAATCCAAAAGGCCACAAATGTCCTTAAGGGCCGCGACCCAAGCTCCCTATGCAGCGGCATGACCCCAACCAGAGGCCCTACATACCCCATGCAGTGGCCCGCCCTCCATCTCCCGCACCCATCAGCTTCAGAAGGCCGCGAC
The DNA here is from genome assembly GCF_963169125.1 of Humulus lupulus. NCBI lineage: Eukaryota > Viridiplantae > Streptophyta > Magnoliopsida > Rosales > Cannabaceae > Humulus > Humulus lupulus. Next base: position 159,476,356 of record NC_084799.1, read on the forward strand.
ACACCAAGAACTATGTCGCGACCCTACCCCTTCGAACCCACAAAAACCACCTATTTTAACACCTAAACCTCACTCAAAACCACCCATAATCATCCCAATAATATACTCCAATTATGACAAGCATTCTAGCATGTTTTCAGTAACATAAGCCAGCAGAAACCTAATCTAGAAACTCATCAAAACATCATTTTAATTTCAGAAACCCACACACTCTAGAACACCAAAACTAGTCAGAAAAACCCAAAATTCAAACACTATATCACAAATTGGAGCTTACCTTCACTGAAAACTTAATCCTCCAAGAAATTATTGAGCTAACTCCTAAGTCTTTAGCTTCAATTCAATGTTAAATTCAAACCCAAGAACTCTTAAAATCCAGCCCCAAAGCTGCATAACCAAATGATCAAAAGTATAGTTCAATGCTTACCTCAGTTCCTCATTAGATCCCTTAGCTTCTACTGAATTAATCTTCCAAATCCTCTACTCAATTCTCTGAGTTCTAGCCTAGTTCCCTTAGTTTTTATGTAGTTTTCCTTGAGAGAGAAAAAGAGGGAGAGAGAAGGGTCGGTTCTTGGTGTTTCTACCACTTTCTAAGTTTTACTTAGTCTATCCTTAAGCAATTAAGTCAATCCCGAGGCTCGGGGTACCGGAAACGTCCCCGAGGGAAAAATGGTAAAATTCCCTAGTATTCCCACCTAAGCTTCCTGACCTTAAAGATATCGCCAATTATTTATTTCCATAACCCGATAACCCAAATAACCATCTAATAACCAAAATACCCCTTGACTTGCCCCAAGTCAAGTATTAGGTCTCGTTGTGACTTTCCCACTAACTAGCTCCCTAGTATCGCCTCAAGTTGCATGCTGCAGATTTACCCACATAATAATGTGGTCGTCACAATTATAACATATAATCACATTTACGCCCTCAACGGGCTAAAATTACAAATATACCCCTTTAAGATAAATGGGGCCTACATGCATACTATTACTCGTAGACATGCATTTCACATATACATTCATATAACCATACAAGCATGCTTATTTTAAAATCCTCCATTAAACTACTTAATTAACACATAAACCAATCGTGCCCTCCCGACACATTAATCTAGGCCCTTAAGCTTTATTAGTGATTTCGGGTCGTTACAACAACACCCTACAATCTTTTAGGGTAGTTAAAATCCACTCAAAGCAGAACAGTGGATGAGCATGATTACTGAAATCATGGACTTTATGAGGGTAGTTGGTAACAAGAGAGTGGCCTGCGCCATGTACGTGTTTCGGGACGATGCCCAAATCTGGATGGATGTGATATCCTAGACCAGGAATGTGAATACTCTATGTTGGGAGGAATGCAGAGACTTGTACAATGAGAAATATTATAATGATGCAGCTAGGGCTGCAAAGGTAGAAGAATTTAATAATCTGGTTCAGGGAAATATATCAACAATAATGTATGCATTATGGTTTGACAGATTGGCCCTGTTCGATACTGACTTGGTGCTTACACATGTAATGAGGAAGGATAGGTTTCTTCGTGGGGTGAACTCTATGATAGCCCGGGATGTTAGAATCACTACAGTACCTAAAGTGACGACATACGCTCAGGTAGTACAGAGGGCCTTTACAACAGAGGGCATTGAGAAAAAAATCTTGCGCAAGAGCCGGCCAGAAGAGATACCTAGAGGATGGAACCTCTTTTATCAGGGTTACATAGGGGTGGAGGCCCTAGTGACCAGAAAAAGAAAGACAATAGACGCCTTTTCAACAACTCGGGCCTCGACTGGAACCCATGGGGTATATAGATTGGCCGCTAGGGCGATAATGAGATATGCAGGACTTATCCAGAATGCGCAAGATGCAGAAGACGTCATCAGGGAGAGTGTCGGGCAAACGTCTGTTTCCTATGTGGGATAGTTTGGAACCTCAAGAAAGACTGCCCAAGGGTGAAGAAAGAGGAGCCAAAAATGGCGGACAACTTGACTCCATCTCGATTGTTTGCAATGACACAGGTAGAGGCTGAGGCTAGTCACTCAGTAGTGATTGGTCAACTTTCTAGTTCTGGCATTTCTTACACTATATTGAGTGATTGTGGTGCTACACATTCATATGTTTCTAGTAAGGTAAATGATAGATTGTGTAGACCTTGTGATTATTATGTTATGGGGTTTGGAACTTTATTGCCTACTGGGCAGTTTGTAGTCTCTTGGAGATGGATCAGATCATTGCTTGTAGTGGTTGCAGCACAGAATTATCTGAGGATTTGATTGAACTTCTCATGGATGACTTTGAAATGATTTTGTTCATGGACTCGCTAGCCATATATGGGGCAACCATAGATTGCAAGAAAAAGATGGTGACTTTTGTGCTTAAGTGTGAGGATCCTTTTACTTTTGTTGGCATTGTTCATGGACCCCGCATTCCTATGATATCAGCATTTTACACTAGAGACCTAATGCAAGGTGGTTGCACAGGATTCCTAGCAAGTGTGGTGGAAACCACTAGGGTCACGCCAGTGGGACCAGAGCAGACCAGATTGGTATGTGAGTTATTAGATGTGTTCCATGAGATCTTACTGGGACTGTGCCATGGGGGTGCGCCAATTTTATTTGTAGAGAAGAAAGATGGTTCCTTGAGGATGTATATTGATTACAGAGAGCTAAGAAAGCTGACTATCAAGAATTAGTATCTACTGCCGATGATAGATTATTTGTTTGATCAGCTACAGGGCAAGACAGTGTTCTCAAAGATTGATCTACGATCTCGTTATCACCAGTTGAGGATCAAAAAGGAAGATGCACAAAAGACAATCTTTTGTACCAGATATGGACATTATGTGTTATTAGTCATGTCGTTTGGATTGACCAATGCTCTAGAAGCTTTTATGGACCTGAAGGACAAAGTATCCAAGGACTACTTGGTCAGGTTTGTGATAGTCCTCATGAAAGGACTACAACAAAATAGGCATTTAATGGCTACATGGGGGAGACATTGTAGACATTTATTGTCTCCCCATAGGGGAGACGTTGTTGTTGGAGCCATCTAAAGTGGCCCTATGATGTCTCCCCATGGGAGATGTCATAGGTACCTACAACGTCTCCCATGGGGAGACTTTGTAGACATTCAACGTCTCCTCCTGTGAGTCATCAAAGGGTGTACGTCTACACCCTATGATGACTCCCAGGGGGAGACGTTGAATGTCTACAAAGTCTCCCATTGGGAGAGGTCATGGGTACCTACAACGTTTCCCATGGTGAGACTTTGTAAACATTCAATGGGAGTCATCATTAGTTTCCCATAAACTAATGATTATATAAGCATGATACATCACCTGTTCATGTATATCATCAGATATGGTGACCAATTCCTTAGGCCACGATATAGGATGCCCAATAGCCTGAATGACTTTGTATTATTTCTGATCAGGTTTTGCCTAAGGAAGAGGCGTCGCCGGCTTAATAGCGTTAGTAATCACCACTTGGTAGTTGTTATTACTCTTTCTCAATGAGCTTGCCTGATGCAACAATATTGGATAGCGAACCAATGGCTAACTGACAACTAGGTACCTGCACATTATAATAAGTAGCATTATTTATATATGTGTGTATGCATGTACATACATAGTCATTTTCAACTATCAAATTGAAATTACCTCAGACACAAATGGTGCTGGTAGGTCGGGCTGATAGTAAGATGGTGTTGGTGGGTTGGGCACATAGTAAGATGGCCCCGGTGGGTTTGGAACAAAATCTTAAGAATAAATCGATTTCGTTTTTATATTCCACGGATAACCTATTTGCTGACATCCATTTTCTATCCATATCTTCTCCTATGTCTATGAAAAATTAAACAATAAAAACTAAATAAGCGTACGACCGAGCATATGAAAAAATTGGGCAGCTTTTCTTCTATATTAGTAACCTAGCCATCCGTCAATCTAATCAAATCCAATCAAAAAAGCACAATACAATTCAAATATAATAATAAAATACATAATTCTAGAAAAAAACGGACATAATTTCCCTTATAATAGTGATCTAACCATCTATTAACAACAAGTTAAACAATTCAAACAACACACAATTAGTTTCTTCCTTATAGCTCTGCAGCACACAAACAAATTTTCCAGAACCTACTTCACTCAAACACACAGTTCTCAACCTTCTGTTATCACCGCAACACACAATTTTAATCTCAGAACCTACTTCACTATGGATGAATATTTAAGATATTCAAACTCCTCTAACAAAAATATAATACTACTAAAACAAGAAATAAGATAATGTATGCACCTCTTGCAATTAATAGTCTTAGCTAGCAAATTTACTTCACTTTGCAATGCACTTTGCTATTCAATTCACAACCTACAAAATTAAATTAATTAATAAATAAAAGATTACTAAACAAATATCACTAAATAATTGGCTTAACAATAAGTTATTCTTGCAATTTTGGAAACTTAAAAACCTCAAATGTGTGCTTGAAATAGAAATTTTGAGGCAAAAATCTCTCTAGTTAAAACCACAACCTACAAAATTAAATTAATTAATAAATAAAAGATTACTAAATAAATTAAAAAACATAATATATATAATCAACCTACTTCAATGTTAATAAAATATTTAAAATATATATACATATATATAATTTTCGAATTAAATAATAATATAAATAAAAAAAATCATAACATATATAATTGAATTACTTATATCTATACATGAAATTTAGTATGTAAATTAAAATGAATATATTTTCCTTATTTTAGACACACACACACATATATATATATACTTAATCAACCTAAAAAATTAATTAAAAAAATCTACAATTTTCGGATTAAATTGTAAAAAAAATTAAAAAATAGTACATAATGTGATATAATATTAATATCCCAATTTTGTATGTCAAATCTTCATTAAAATTATTTTTCAAACTTTAAACAAATATTTCTAATATCCTAAAATTACCCAAAACCACAACATATACAAATACCCTAAAATCCCAACATTAACCAACTATAATTAAAGAAAATAAATAAAAAACATTATTCTAACTATTATACATTAATTAAATCTTAAAAACATACCTAAAACAAATTTTTGGAGATGAAAATCATGCAAAATGGAGGCTGAGATCGCCCAAAATCGCCCAGAAATCACTTTCTTCCGCATCTGGTTCGTGTGGCTCGGGGAAGAAGGAGGTGCAATAGGGTTATATACAGGGAAGGCCTCTAACGTCTCCCCTGGGAAGATGTGCAAAGTTCCAACGTCTTCCTTGGGAAGACATGCAGACTTCCAATGTTTCCCTTAGGAAGACGTCCGATGTGGCACGTCTTCCCAAGGGAGACGTTGGAAGTCTGCCCTGAGACTGTAGCTGAGACTGCGGCTGAGGCTATTATCATTGTTGCTGGAGCAGTTCTTCCACTTGTTGCGATAATTGGATAATCTCAGTGGTGTTATCAACCGAAGGGGGTGCATTTCTATTAGCAGCAACATTGGTAGCACGTGTTCCCCTTCTTCGGACTAGAGGGGCGTTATGAGTCTCGTTAATGGTGCTGGAGGCTTTGCCGTTCGTGCGTGCAGATCTTCAGAGCGACATCTTCAGAAAAGTTCTAACAGTAGAGAAAACACCTTATAATTTCCCCTAATAGATTCTATGGCAAAACTTAGTCTAAGCAAACATTTTCCAGACCTATCAATTATGATTTTTTATGAAAAAAATTTAAGTAAGCGATCTTTATAAATTAGGGTGTGTTTCTATACATAGACTATTAAACCACCATTATTATTTTCTGACTCTGTTTCTAATAACCATATTTGACTTAATTATCAAGCTCAAAACTCGTCCTTGTTCCAAAGTTAACCATATTGAGGGAGGGCTAGGATCAGTAAAATCGTTCCCACTACTATGGCCCCCTAAACTCTCAATACAGAACCTGGTCCATTGATTTGTATCCACATTCACTGAACTCATTCATTATTTATTGAATTTATTCTAAGTTTATTATGATTGTAAAAAAAATCAAACTCATACATGCCATTCAAAAATATCAACTTTATTTATTTGGAAAAAGATTTTTCACTTATTACAATCATAAATTCAAAATAAATAAAGAAACTATACTAATAATAACTACGGTAAATCTCTAAAAATCAGGATATTCTACATCTGACCCTTCATTTAACATATCGTCATTTATTTCTTCATAATCATCATTATCATGAGCCTCAAAACTACCTCGGGGAATATTCATTAGGATATTATGCTTTTGTTCATTGGTGAATTGAAACTCAAACCTATAGGAACACCGAAGTATAAGAAAATAATATCTCATGGCTACTGGGAAATCATCTTCATCATCCATAGTCTCCCATAATTCTTATAATTTTGAAACTACAGAAGGAAAATCCTTAAATAGCCTAAATACTATGACACATTGTTCCATGGTTCTCATCATAATTTGCTTAGCTATTTGAAGGTGAAATATCTCCTTGTGAAATATGATCAATCTCTGAGTGATTCTTTCTAGCATTCCTATTGTATCCCTTGGCTCTCTAACCCTTCTCATTGCCTCAATTGCTCGGATATCATGATAAGTCAAAGCTCCATTCATTTTGACTAAAAACATAATGACTAAAATTGTAGCTATTAACATAAACGTAATATTCATAAGATAAATACTTACATTGGCAGTTAGATTCGGAGATTTTGCGTGTGTGTCAAGGAGAACTGCATGCATATGAACCGTGCCTCTGATACCGAATGTAATGACCCAACTAACTTAAAGACCTCACACCATCAAAACTACTAAGCATGACTACTACTTTGGAATACATGCCTAAAATAATAGAACTTAATTAGAAACTCCAAAATACGGGATCCCATTGTTATTACATGAAATCATAAGGAAAACAAAACCTTTAATTGGCTGATCAAATACTAAATGCAGAAAAACATAAATACATAATTAAAAAGACTTGAAATAAAACGCCATCCTCAATCTTTCCCATCATACCATTCATTTAGTTCTCACCCAATAGACATGCCAAAGCTGCCATGAATCCGTCCCGCCTTCCAAGCTCATTTTCCTGCACCATCTAAAATAAAAAGGAATGAGCCTAATGCCCAGCAAGGAGAATCTACTAAAACATATCATAAATCATAAATCTAAAAACATAAATCATAAAACATATAACGTAAAAACGTAAACCATTATAAATAGGACTACAATATTAATTTCCATTAACTCATTACCGTAGTATGTGATAGAAAACATCTAGGTCCTCTTGCTACTATTCGAGGTAGGTTTAAACATAATATAGTATATGATAAACCATCTAGGTCCTCTTGATACTATTTAAGGTAGGTTAAATCATAACTATAGCCTACGATAATGATAAAAATCTTGGGATTTGCTTATTTGCTATCTAAGCAACTACATTTCCCAAGCGACTACAACATAAAACATATACATACATACTTACATACACATATAGCACATAAACATAATCATAAGACATAAAATCTAACCTATTTTTCCTTACCAAAAGGGAGGATATTTTTTGTATTACCGAAACTCTGCAGAAACAGAGAGAGAAAAGTAATAATATTGACTCATGGACTAGGTGGATTTTAACCACTGAACCACGTAAAATTTATGTGTTTTTGAGTGAATGCTTACTATTTCATTACATTTTATAATCTAGCACTAATCAACCTGTTTAATTTCTTAATACACTGTTGGCGAAAATCTGCGTCAACAATTTGGTGCTTTCATTGAGAGAAAATTAGTGCTTCACAAGTTCCAGTAGAATTTCATCATGGTGTTCACTTGATCAATGATTGATAATGAGATAGAACTACCTAGTGGGCATGAGGCCCATCACACCGCTGTTCCCAATGAAAGGGGCCCGGATGTTCAGCAATGTCCGGGAAAACAACCGGCGGGTCAGGACGATACTGGGATTTGAGCGTCACTACTACCAAATCTTAATCCAGGATACCTGACTGCCGTCGAGATGGAAAACACCTAGTTAAGGAGCCTTCTTGCTAGGGAAAACAGGAAAATTGAGGAGGTCTTGGCTCGGTTACCCCCCCTTGCAACTGACGTTAATGTCGCAAAAGGGAAAAGTGGGTCACATAAATCCCCCAAGAATAATCGATCTAAACTGAGTCGATCTGTCAAAACCGCCACTTTGATTTTTGTGCCTTCAGAGAGAAACCACGAGAATGCCCAGCCCACTGGTCATCACAGGGGTCATCATCAACATGTCAGTTGGTCGATCAGGACTGCGATCTCAAGCTTTGTGCCATCTTCACAGATTCCCAGAAATTCCCATAACAATCCGTAGGGAGGGGCTGGGACAAGCTCAAGAAGGAAAAATGCTCCACCAAGTCCCTGTGTGTAACGACCAGAGCCCCAGGCATAGAGAAATAGGGATGTTGGAATCAAACCAAGGCAGGAAAATTTAGTCCGCCTTGATGGAACGAGGATAGCCTCGCCCATAAGGCATCTCCGTCACTTGTATGACATCCAACACCACCTTGTCCTCAACGACATGTTCCAGCTCATGGGAACAGTAGGAGAAATCATCCCTCATCAATAAATACTTTCGCCCCACGAATGTGTGATGAGAAACCAGGTCCTCGATCTCAACTGCGAACTGTAAGTTTTGCAAATGAAAGTTATTTGACGGAGAGCCAACATGGAGGAAGGTCTGAGAGCCACCTGAGAAATCATCTAAGTTTAGCACAAAGTTCTCGATATGATCCACAGTCTGACTTGCGCGATCATTTGAACTCACATAGAAAGTATCTTGCTCAGGATAAGGATGTTAGCAATACTTGGCATGAGGGAGGTCCATCCATTGTTCGTGATAATAGGAATGTCCCACATAGCTAAGTTTGAACTTGGAGGGACAATAACCCGTGAAACGTATAAAAATAGGATGGGAGCTGTTGAATAGACCTCAGCTAACCTAGGGACCACAAACCAAACCCTTGAAAGACTGGCTCTAATAGAAGAGCATATGAAAAGACTTTTATCTGGGAAGGAAAAGGATGATTGCAACTTAGATGAGGAGCTCGAACCTTTTGCTCCAAACATCATAGGGGCAACATATCCTACAAGATTTAGGATGTCGCACATGTTGAAGTTTGATGGAGATGGAGTTCCATTTGATCACCTCAAAATGTTTAACACCATGATGATGGCCCAAAATGTTGAGCTTGATCTAAGGTGTATCTTGTTCCCTGCAACTCTGGTCGGACCAGCCAGGCAGTGGTTTATACAATACAAGAGGCATTGGATAAGCTTATGGAAGAAATTTTCCTCCGAGTTTAAAAAAGCTTTTCGAGCTTCGTAGGCAGCTCGAGTTGAAGCTGATTCATTGGCCAATGTAAAACAACAACCTGACAAGACATTGAAAGCATACCTGAGCAGATTTGCCAATAGGGCAACCTAAAACTCAGGCGAATCAGGTCGATCCTCCTCCAATAGCAGGAGGAGATATAACCACTATTGCTTGACAACATCATTTGGTTGGCAAAAGCAGCGGGGCCCAAAAGAGATACATCAATGAGTTGAGGGCTCAGAACGGAATGGAGTTCGTCTTGTAGTAGCGGTTATCGAAACAACAGCGATTGGAAAAACAACCAATCATTTTCACGGAAGAGGATGCTAGCCATGTCCAATTATCCCACAATGATTCGCTGGTGGTAGCCGTGCAGCTCGCCAACCGCAGGGTACTGAGAATACTGGTGGATAACGAAAGCTCCGTAAATTTACATTTTAGGTCAACCCTGGAAAAAATGGGACAATCCGTATCTGATTTGAAGGAGACCTCAATGACGTTGTATGAGTTTTCGGGTGAAGGAACAGCGGCCATAGGGACAATTGGACTAGTGGTGACACTAGAGAAGAGTCACGAACTGTCTCCAAAATACTAGAGTTCGTGGTAATCGATTGTCCAGCTGGATACAATGCAATTTTGGGTCGACCTTCGCTCATGGCATTCGAAGCGATAACATCGATCCAGCACCTAGTAATGAAACTCCCCTCAGCTTCGGGGATATGCACAGTCAGAGGAGATCAGCGCGTTGCTAGAGAATCCTGTAGCATTTCTATGAAGGGAAAGTCAAAACCCAGGTAACAGGCGATGGTCATAAGTGAGGGAGGTGAGGAGTCTCAGGAAGTAGAAGTAACTCTTGGGATGAAAGAACCTCAAGAAGAAGATGGTAAGGTCGCCCAACGTGACGACATTGATTCCGCGTATAGGCAAATACAAGTCTGAGCTCAAATCCATAGAAGAGCTCTAGGAAGTAAACATTGCCCTGAAGGAAGCTTCAAGAGTTGTAAAAATTGGAAAAAGTCTTGAAGACAAAAGAAAAAAGAAGCTGGTCGATTTTTTACGGAAGAAGCTGGATGTTTTTTCCTAGACGCATGAGGATATGGAGGGCATCAGTTCGATTATAATAATGCACACGTTAAACTTGGGCAAGAGCGTGCCTGCAAAATCCCAAAAATGGAGGCTTCTGGGGATAGGATGAGCTGAAGCGCTAGAGGAAGAAGTAGCTCGGTTACTAAAATGCGGGTTTATCAAGGATGCAAAACACCTGATCTGGGTTGCTAAATCCCATGCAGGACCAGAAGCCAAATGGGAAGTGGAGAACCTGTATAGACTTCTCCAGCCTAAACCAGGCTTGTCCCAAGGACTGTTTCCCACTGCCAAGGACTGACTAGTTGGTAGATGCCACAGCAGGTCACGAGCTCATGTCTTTCATGGATGCGTATTCTAGATATAACCAGATCAGGATGAACCCTGCAGACCAAGAGCGTACCACTTTCATGACCATTCATAACGTATATTGTTACAAAGTTATACCATTCAGATTGAAAATTTAGGGGCTATATACCAATGCTTGGTCAGCAAAACGTTCACTAACCAGAACAGGAGAAATATGGAGGTGTATGTCGATGACATGCTCATCAAGTCAAAGACTGCTAATTACTATGTATCCAACCAGGAAGAATGTTTTGGAATCTTGAGGAAATATGACATGAAGCTGAATCCCCAGAAATGCACTTTTGGGGTGGCATATGGAAATTTTCTGGGGTTCATAGTTAACACAAGGGGGGTAGAGGTGAATCCTGAAAAAATCAGATCGTTGTTAGACATGCCTTCACCAAGGTCATGTAAGGAAGTTTAAAGCCTAAGTGGAAAGGTGGCGTCTTTAAATCGCTTCATTTCAAAATTCAGTGACAAGTGTCTGCCATTCTACTACTTGCTCAAAGGAAACAAAAAATTGGAGTGGACCGAAGAATGCGAACACGCATTCCATAATCTGAACACGCTTCTAGCTCAACCCCCTGTACTATCCAAACCGATGTCTGGAGAGTCTCTGTTTCTTTACCTGGCCGTCACAGAAAATGCAATCAGTGCCGTGTTAGTTCGAGAAGAAGACCATATGCAGAAACTAGTATATTATGTAAGCAAAAGGCTTCTCAGAGCTGAATCAAGTTATCCACTGATAGATAAGCTGGCATTTTTTCTACTTTTGGCGTCTAGAAAGCTTCGACCATAATTGCACTCCCATTATATCAACGTCTTAACCAACCAACCTTTAAGGCAGGTGTTGCAAAAACCTGAAACGTTGACACGTCTCTTAAAATGGGCCATTGAACTTAGCTAGTTTGAGATATTATACATGGTACGAACAACAATCCAGAGTCAAGCCCTTGCTGATTTTATGGTTTAGTGCAGTGGTTTTTAGGTAGAGCTCATGTGGGAGCCAGTGTAAGAATTATGGAAAATCATCATTGATGGATCGTTAAATGAGAACAGATCAGGAGCTGGAATAATCTTAATCTCGCCTGAAGGACATCGGTTCCATACAGCTCTTAGATTCATATTTGAAGCATCCAACAACGAAGCAGAGTATGAGGGCTTATTGGCAGGGCTGAGGGTGGCAAAGGAGCTGAAGGCAAAAGCCAACCAATGCTATAGTGATTCCCAACTTGTGGTAAATAAGATATTGGGAGAATATCAAGCTTGAGGAATCAAGATGGCAGCCTACCTGGCTAATGTAATGGGGAAATTGTATAATTTGAGTTTAGCTATATTGAACAAATACCCGGCGACTAGAACTCTAACGCTGATGCCCTGGCACGACTTGCTTCCACCCAACAAATAAAGTGTCGCCTTAGGGTCGGTCAAGTTAAATTTAGATAGCTTATAAGACAATCTTATCTTTATAATTTAAAACTTAAAACTTAAAATAACTCTTTATTTTCTCTTTTAAATATAAAGTACCGCTGGTTTGGTCAAGATGCAACTATCCATCGCTAAAGCTTAATTACATCTTTGTAAGTGTAACCCATTTTTTCGGATTTCATGACTTAACTTAGGGAGTGTCGCCTTAGGGTCGGTCAATCCTAAAATGCATCACTTCCTCCAATCTTCATAAGAAGCCAACCTTGGTATTGATATGTCTAGAAACATTCCTTAGGGGGACGGAAACAAAGCCGCTTCGAGACCGTATTCATATCTCACGATGTTGTAATAATAATGGAGACCATAGGTCACATTGAGATGTTCACATTCTCCCACTTACTATTTTAAATTAAATGTGTTTTATTAAACTAATAAATTAATTCTAAATTAATTACTATTTTGTTAATAAACCTATGAATGTAATTAATTACAAAAAAAAAACATAATTATAAAAGAGAATGTTTCTAAAAATAACGTGATCTAAATAATTACCCATTATGTAACGCCCTGGATAGCCAAGACTGTTACACTATATGTTTATAAAGGTTCAAGACTTGCTAATCAGGTCATTTAGTTAAAAACGTGTTACTGAAACTATAAGGGAAATTTGACTTTTGATGCATATAAGGGGATCGAATGACAAAATAATACCAAGCTTAAAAAACATCATATTTTTATGCTAGTATTTTCCTGAATTCCCAAAGTGCCCCTGAAATAAGTTTCCCTCTCTATCTCTCAAATTCTCATACACACAAAAAAAGCCAGCCACCATTATCTTAATGTATACTAATTTTCGAGCTCAATTTGGATTTCGGATCTAGGGGAAAGTTGTGAGTCCTTTCAAGTCAAGAAACTTCATTTTGGATTTCGGATCTAGAGGCAAAAATCCTATTAGTAAGTATATATTTGTTATATGTAGTGAGGAAACTTGTCTGTCTACATTACTTGTCTTATTTCAAACAGATTTGTGTATCCCCTCATGTGTTTATTGCAATTTTTCACTGTCGGAATGAATTTTGGATACTTCGTGCGTTTTTTTCCGGATTTTTTGCCTCCCTTGATGAGTTTCGATGAAACTCGATAGGCCTCGATGTGTTGCATGCATGCTGGCTCGATGGTCCTCGATGGACCTCGACGTGCCTCAATAGTGTTAGGATGTTAGTACCTCAATGGTCCTCGACTGTACTCGATAAAACTCGATAGGTGTATAAGAATTTAATTGGATTGTTTGCCTCGATGGTCCTCAACTGTACTCGATAAAACTCGATAGGTGTATAAGAATTTTATTGGATTGTTTGCCTCGATAGTCCTCTACTGTACTCGATAAAACTCGATAGGTGCATAAGAATTTAATTGGATTGTTTGCCTCAATATGCCTCGATTGCCCTCGATATACATCGATAATGTGACCTCGATAGGCCTCGACATATATCGATATTTTGCTGTTTTATGTTGTAGTTTAACTTTTTGACCTTTTTTTTGTTTTTTTGTTGGAGATTTGACTGTGTCCATATTTGTTACATTCAATGGTGTTTGGGAACTCGAAAATAGGGATTGAATTTTCAGAGATGCTGAAAATCAAGTTGTGCCCATGGAGAAGGGTGTGACGTATGAGCAACTGCTTGACATTCAGTACGATGAGCTTGAAGTGGATAAATGTGTGCATGACTTGAAAATTGAGGTCCCGTACGCATGCCTATCACAATCCATCAAACCTACCGTTATAAAAAATGATAGGCATGTGCATGCATTCATTGGGTTAGCATCAAAATCTGTAGAGAAGCTCATTCCTTTATGTGTGACATTGATTAAGAAGGGAGGTATAAGAAATGCATCGGCTTCTGCCAGCGTTAATAAAGAAGTTCGATTTCAAGAGAACATTTCTTCTCCATATCATGGTTTCAAAGGAACTCAAGGTGACGTTGGAACATGTGTTTCCAAGACAAATCCAGACGTCATAGTCCATGATGATATCCCGGTTAGAGATCCGCCATTTGTGCATGACACGGCGGAGTACGATCCCTATGGCTACAATCCTTATGTCAACGACGATCCTGTTGCTGATGCAACAGATCTTGGTGGGCCAGATGTTAGGGCAGATTTTCCAACACAGAGTTTAGATGTTATGGTAGATGAGGAGTGTAGAATAGAAGATCGGCAAACACCTGGGACCAGCAGTAGTCGTCCAAGTTCAAGTAGAACAGATGATAGTTTTAGATGGAGTTCTCCATTGGACTTAGGTGAAGATCGTAGAACATGGAGTGCTCCCATGTTCACCAAAGAGGATATAGAGGCTTCACATCAACATCATTCCTCAACAAGCAAAGCTTCAGGAGCATTTCACCTTGGGATGTTCTTTCAGAACAAGCCTGAATTGAACACCAAAGCATCCATATTTGTGATGAAGAGTAATTTTGAGTTTATGGTGAAGAAATCCGGGACTGATGTGTGGTACATTACGTGCAAGGATCCTGATTGTGGTTGGAGATTGAGGGGTAAGAAAAAAATGCGATCTAAAATGTTTGAGATTACTATACACAACGAAGTACACACTTGCTCACAAGAAATTCGAGATAAGGACCACCGTCAAGCATCACCGTGGGTTTTTGGGCACCTAATCAAGAGGAAATTTGCTACCGATGGTACTCGGTACATGGCAAACAACATAAGGGAGGACATGACACATTATTTTGGGGTCGAAATGAGCTATGAGAAGGCGTGGAGATGCATAGAAAAGGCTCTTATGTATGTCAGAGGGACACCTGAGGAATCATACTCCAAGTTACCTGGATACCTGTGTCAGTTGGAGCATAAGAACCTAGGTACAATTACTGATTTTGTAGCAAAAGATAGTCGTTTCTTGTATTGCTTCTTTTCCCTCGATGTTTCTAGGCATGGTTTCCAGTACTGTCGTCCTGTAATTTGTGTGGATGGCACATTCTGGAAGAATAAGTATCGTTGCCACATGCTCTGTGCTGTTTCATTGGATGCAAACAACCAGTTGTTTCCAATTACGTTTGCATTGGTGGACAGTGAGAACCATAACTCTTGGACTTATTTCATGAGAAAATTGAAGGAAGCCATAGGGGACGTTGAGAACCTTGCTTTTGTATCGGACAGGCATAAAAGCATTAATCATACTTTGTAGCTTGTGTTCCCAGATGCGTATCACGGTCCATGCTACCATTATATCTGTATGAATGTTGTGCAAAATTCCAAACTGACCACATGCAAGACATCATGGGTTGTGCAGCGTACGCATTTCGAAGAACAAAATTTCACAAGTTCTTTGACAAGATTAAGGTAATTGATCCGCCCATTGCTCAATATCTAGAGGGAATTGGCTTTGAAAGGTGGAGTAGCGCTTATTTTCCTGGTAACCGATACAATATCATGACGAGTAACTACGCAGAAAGCTTTAACAATAAAACTAAGGGGGCAAGGAGCTTTCTAGTCGCCACTTTCTTGAATTCATAAGATTCACTCTTCAGTCTTGGTTTGCAGATACACGTGAAAGAGTTGCAAAAGAAACAACTGTGTTATCACCTGAGATGGAAAAGGATTTGAAGCAACTAGGTGATAAAGCAATTTTTTGGATGTCCAAGTCCTTGGTCATCACGAATTTCTTGTCGTCGATGGTAAAGGTGATGGTGAGGTGAACTTAGCCACAAAATCATGCTCTTGTGGAATTTTCCAAACCATTGGGATACCCTGTGTACATGCTTTTGCTGCAGCCAGAAAAAGAAGCATAAACATTTACTCCTTGTGTTCCCCTTACTATAGAATCGAGGCATTGAAGGACACTTATAAAGATACTATTTACCCTGTTGGGAACGAGGATGAATGGGTAATCCCTAATCACATCAGAGATATGGTTGTCAGTGTCCCCGTTGAGAAAACCCCTGTAGGAAGGCCCAGGAAGCAGAAAGTGGATAGTTGAAAGACAAATCGCTATGCTTCACGCGAGGAAAAGATTGTCAAGCCACGTAAGTGTAGCAGATGTGGTGGTAGTGGGCAAAATAGGAATTCATGTAAGGCTAGGATTTAAAATATTGTGTTATGTAATTATTTAATTGATTTAGCTGTATTTATTATATGGAGTACTTCTTCTAATACTTTGTTGGTTTGGATGTCGAGGCAGACACATTATGTGAATTTAGTACTTTTTTATTTAATAACTTTTTCAAAAAATATTGTTTGATAAAAAATAATATAAAAAACGAACTATATGCTATACTATACAAGATGTGTATGAAGAAAATGTTAAGAGCATCACGGGGACAAATTCTGATAGAATAGCTCCACACACCACTTGGTCCTGAAATGCTGGATGTTCTTATCAATAACGGTATCGAGTGGTAGCCTGGCAACCAAATGCTCGATATGTTTGATGGCAAACATACCACAATCCCCACTGCATATAATCAATTTTGTGTTAATAGAAGATAAAAATAACTTTAATTTTCAGATTTCAAAATACATTAATTAAATAGGGGAATACCTTGTCTTAGTCTGAGGAAACTCCTCCGGAGGAATACGACAATATGAAAAAGGCTTTGTATTCTGCTTAGGAGATACCTGGAGGTCCTCATGGTCGTCAAACATGCCAGAACACCATAACAACGAAGGCAACAATAAGCACCAAGGCTTGATCGCTTCCTTCATCAGAGTGGGACTGAGCACGCTATGGTTGGAATCATAAATGTTGATGCACCACATTGGAATGGAGACTTCAGTGGCGATCCAATGTGCGGCTTTCTCGACATGCAAGGCAAAATATACTTCCCTCACATCGTCGTCCCATGGTCGTCCCATGTATACTTAGTGTCAGTCTCTATGAAATGATTCCAATGACCTAGGCACACCTGAGGGAAGGTGGTGTTCATGATCGCAGCATCTTGCCGAAATGCAGCATGATAAAAGTTGTGTCGGTGGCGTAGCATGTGCAAAGTGACATCAATATGCTGAAAAAACATGAAAATTCATTAGTACCATCAATATATTTTAAGATTGAATTGAAAACATGAATGTAATTTACATACCGAATCCCAAAGCCAAGTTTGGACTATGTGCAACTGCAAGACCCATGCCATACCGTGCGTCCCAGTATAGATATTCCGGTCTCTCTTGTTGTCGATCTTCCCGATGATCCACTTATGGAAGCTCTTCTCCTACTGTGGGTCACACTTCCTCAATGGTTCAGCAACTAGCCCTGTTTATCTTGTCTGATCTTCTTCGTTGGGTCGGTGAAGTCATCAAAACGCTTGGGCCTGCGTTTCTTCCTGACAACTTCAAGGCCAACTGCCTCCTCGGACTGCAGTACTCGTACACTGGGACTATCAGCATCACTGGCAACTACAGATGTCTGGGCCTATGAAGTGGAGGGTTGATCACTGCGCTTGTAGTCTGTAGTTAAGATATCAGACTTTGTATCTGATTTTACGTTGGTGGATCGACCTGAGACCACTGAAAGCAGCTGCGCCAACTGAGCCATGATCATAGTCTGATTCTGTAGTAAGGTTGCCTTGCCCTCCTCAACCCTCTTAAGCCTCTGCATCAATTGCTCATAATCAGGCTGGGCAACCTGACTAGATGAAGCTGCTCAGGCCTTTGAAGTGCCCTCCTCAACCCTCAGGACATCCTCGTAAAAAATGGAGGCTTCCTATGCAACTTTTTCCAGCTTCTTTGCCTCCTTCTCAGGTACTACTACTTCCTCCGCTGCAGTCCCAGTCTCCCCCACAGTTGATTCCAACCCAGGGAATAACCTAGAATCAACTTCCAGGAGGTTATTGTAGTAGACTACCTCACCGGGACGTGGCTTCAGCATGGAAGATACCACTAATTGCATGGTTGAATTGCATGTGTCAGGAAAACTTTAATAAAATAAATTGCTAATCAATTAATTTGTGACATTTAACAAGATATCAGTCTTCATCTGTCTTCGTAGTGATATCAGTCTTCGTAGCCCAACTACGCATCCTCGGTATCTGGTTCCCACTATTCTCACCGAACTTACTCCCGAGAGATGGCATGGCCTCAAAGGCCCAGTGAAGAAGTGCGAGTGCATAGCCATAGAAACTATACTTCACCTCCATCTATTTTTTGCTTGACCCCTCTTTCTTCTTCACCTCGTAGTGTTTCAATTGCTTCCTCATGTCCTTCTGAACTCCTCTGCTAACCTTCTTAAATGAAAACTTCCCCCATGGATACTTGAAAAAGTAATCAAGATCCTCAACCATCCTCAGGGAATCTCCCCATATCGTCGTTGTCTTCTCTGGGGCATTCAATACCCCCTCTATCAAATAGCCCAAGCCCAGCTTAAATGCATCTTCTAGGTTTGTGGAGTCCTTCAAAGCATCTTCCAACTAACCAAAACTAACCTTCGAATCACCATTAAAATATTCTTGGATGATCCGATCACTTGAAAGATGCTCTTTCAACTCATCTGGGGACGGTGATTTCCCAAAATTTAGCCCGGTAACTAGGGCAAACTCTGCAATACCAAATCTACACAGAGTGTTGCCCATGTAGAATTGACCCTATTCAGGCTTCTTGCTTTCTACCTTACGCAACATTAGCTAATGCAGCAGAATCCAAGAAAAACAAAATGGCTTCACCTTAAAGAACTGTCCCAACGGGCATGCCTGTGCCCTTTCAATAAGACCATGCCTCTGAAACTGCTCTATAAGGGTATCCAAGTAGGCACTACCCCTACAAGTGACACGGTCAGGAAAGTGCTTCTCCAACGGCACAATAAGGTCATGCATCTGAAAAAAAAATGTTAAAAATGTAAAACAATCTTGTCACTATCGAGGCCTATCGAGGTAGGTGCTAAAATCCCAAAGCATGATATCATCGGGTCACTATCGAGTCCTATCAAGGTGGGTTCTAAAAATCTGAAAGAATCATATCATCGAGTTACTATCGAGTCTTATTGAGGCCTATCGAGGTAGGTCCTAAAAATTCCAAAGCAAGATATCATCTGGTTACTATCGAGGTAGGTGCTAAAAATCCCAAAGCCCCATATCATCGAGTCCTATCGAGGCCTATCGAGGCAAAGGCTACATAAGCCATATGGCCAATAGCATCGACTCCTATCGAGGTATATGCTAAAATTTCTATAAGCCTAAAATTTCATCGAGTCCCATCGAGGCCTATCGAGGCACAGTCAAATCCAGACCCTAGCATATACTATCGAGTCCTATCGATTTCTATCGAGGTGTATAAAAAGTCTCGAGAAAATCCAGATTTCTTCATTCCCCAGCCCCGATAGATCCTATGAACAAAAATCAACAAAAAAATCCAGGCACATACACATATTGCAGATTAAAAATGAAATCCCTCACCTTCGCTTTCTTTGGGGTTGTTTCCTAGAAGTTTGGTCGGCTTGCTCGATGTTTTCTCCTTCCCCTTCTTCGATTGTCAACTCCAACCCTTTGGGAGCCTTTGTTCGTGGTCGTGGAAGACAATGGTTGGGTTCTACGGATTCAATCAAGTTTAAGTGTTACAAAGTTTGCTTGCTTCGGGACTTTGGGAGAGAATACGGAGAGTCTGTGAGAAATAATGCTAGGGGTATTTTGGGTAGTAAGGTCATTAGTAGCACCAAAATGAGTGTCATATAGTGATAGGGTATTTTTTTAAATGTAGTGTCACTTAATGCATTAGAAGTCAAATTTCCCAACTATAATTGAGCTAGGGTTAAAAGATTTTGGTCACAAAACTTGCTTTCCATATATTTAAACATTTTAGTACATGGGATCCCAAAAGTAATAGCGTTTAAAAGACAGTTTACAAAAATTTAGAATAAAAGTACAGCTACTAGCCACTATAAAGGCAAAACAAACATTTAGGCTTTTCCCGTTCTGTATCACTCCTCGGCCATGGCGGCCAATCAGCTGACTATGTACATTCAACCCCAAAGTTCTCCAACTCAGGACTGGTCCACCTTGCCTTGCCTTTACTTGCACCACGTAGCACCTGTGAGCCAAGGCCCAGTAAGAAACCAGATAACAGAGCATAACCATTAAGCAGTCAATTTACAAATCAACAATCAAACAACTCATAAGCATAACCACATGCTCAACAATCCACAACAGTTATATAATTAGGCATTCAGCATACTAAGTTCATCATTTAACATTAATAATCAATTAACATATTAATCAGGGTAGACACCCTTAGGTCACACCCCCTATTTCTTCCACTGACTTTGGCCTGCTTAAATCGAGCTCAGTGAATATTAAGCTGTCCTCAGCTACCAGTGGCCGAGCCACGCCCTATGCGCAAATATTGATTCCGGCACTCTTAGGCCATTTATCACATGTCCCATGACATATTACCATCTATGACATTATACAGATATAGGGAGCTCTTAGTCCCATCATTAACACATAACCGAGTGCAGTTTCTTACCTTTGATTCTGCTATCTTTGTTCAATGAAGTCAACTCTCAAGCACGATCCCGTCCGAGCCCTGGCATACACCTAGACACAACACCAAATTAGAACCATCACTAAACTTCAATACCAAAACCTAACCTCGGGACCAATCCTGAGCCCTTGGGAAGCCCTAATTCCACCAAACGGGGTGGTGGAATCAAACCCCGAGCCCCCGGGCGAAAACCCTAAGAAATAACCCAAAAACCCACTTCTAGAAACAGGGTAGCGCTACATTGCCACAAAGTGGGTGCTGTAGCGCTACAAGCAGAACCAAAAACGCTAGGAAACCCAAGCCTAGCACTGTAGCGCCCAATGTCTCGTGCTACAACGCTAGTTACAGACCAGCAACACCCTGTTTTTCTTCCTTCGATTTTCGTCGAACCAAAACCCCTTGGAACCCGTCCAAATGTCAAATACACACCAAATTGAGTCTA
Organism: Humulus lupulus; assembly: GCF_963169125.1. Taxonomy (NCBI): domain Eukaryota; kingdom Viridiplantae; phylum Streptophyta; class Magnoliopsida; order Rosales; family Cannabaceae; genus Humulus; species Humulus lupulus. Next base: position 159,497,502 of record NC_084799.1, read on the forward strand.
CCATCATCTATATCTCACTCCACATAACCCAATAACACAAGACTTAACCACATGCATCATCAAACTAAGAAAACAAACATTGAACTCAAGAACTCGAGAGTTCAACGAGAAACTCAGAAACTTAGAACTTCAAAGCCAGAATTTGTTACCTTCTATGGAGAATTCCGACCTTGGGTTATCTCTAGTATCCTTCAACCCTCAAGCCCTTCAAATCCTCAAGCTTATTTCCTTTAATTCCATCCAAAACTCAAGCTTAGAAATCATTCAATAAAACTCAGAAAAACTCATCAGAAATCTTGAAACTTATCTCAATTAAGTAGCTAATCCCTGTTAACTCTTTTAGCTTCACCAAGGTCTTTAGCCCTAAGTTCTAGCTTGAGCTTACTCTGAGATTCTAGCTCCAAAACTCACAAAGAATGGTGAGGAATAGAGAAAACCGAATGGAGAAGAAAGAGTCACTGTTTTTCTTCTTTCTTCCTTCTCTTTTCATTCCTTTAACTTCTGAAACTTTCTACAGCCTCCACTAAAACTAAAAAAGAAATATAACACTTATCTCTCTTCAGTGAAATGACCATTTTGCCCTCCCATTAAATCTTAAGCCTTAAAGCATACCAAGGGCATTTTAGTCATTTGCTCCCAATTCCCGCTAATTCCTCGAGTGTCCCTAATAATTACCACTTACGTCTCGACACCTAACTAATTGCCAATTATTTTCCTCAGTATCAAATAATCTACAATATACTTCTCAAATTCCCAGAAATACCCCCAGACTCCCATGAGCCGGCTATAAATCCCCGCCGTGACTTTTCCGCTAAACCGCTTGCTAGGATCGCCTCGAGTCACAAGCTACAAATATATTCACATAATAATGTGGTCTCAACAATTTATCACAAATATTTACATTTATGCCCTCAATAGGCCAAAATTACAAATATACCTTTATACCCTAATCAGGGCCTACATGCACACTAATACATTTATTCAGAGAATCATATAAGCATGCTTTTCACATAATCATGCATTTTTACCATTAATTCACACAACTTCCAATTGTGCCGTCCCGGCACACTAATCAAGGCCCTTAAGCCTTATTAGTAATTTTGGGTCGTTACACATTACATTCTTCTAACTTTACTAAAACGCTTTTTACATAAAGTGGGTGATCTGAAAGACATATAAAAAACTATTGCCTTTATTCTAGCGTGAGTTATCAAGTTTTAACTAATATTATACTTAGTAGTTTACATGCAATTGATTTCACCAAAAATATTTCATATAAACAAATAGGACAATCCTAGATAATCATGTTTCTAAAAAAATAATGATTAATGAGAAACTGTGTGGGGTTTCATGAATGGCATGTAATTGACTAATGCATGACCATGTTATCAATCAAACATCAATGAACATTTATTTAAATAAATACAATAAATCAATAAATAAACAAAAATGATGAACGGAGTACTAATGGGTATTTCTTAGAGTTACAACCCTTTGAAAAATTAGAAATAAAATTGCAATATAAACCTATGTAGCTTTCAAGACTCTTCAAGAATGCTTCTCCTCACCTTTAGGCTTTCTTGATATTATTTAGGAACTTTATTTTTCCCAACTTATTAATTAGAAACAAATTTTATGATTTTTAATTAAAACTAATTTTTTATTAAATAACCATTTTCGTCATGTTTTTAATTTAGTTGAACTTAAATAATTAAAAAATCAAATTCAAATAATTATTTAAACTTAGGACATTAAAATATCTTAAACAACTAAAAGATATGTTATTTTCTAATAAAATAAAATAAGATAATTAAAATTTTAATTTCAAATAATTTCAAAATTAATTAAATAAAATATATTTTATAACAACTTATGAATTAGGGTTTTGGGCACCAAATTGGTGCCCTAGAGGCAGCGGCACAATGTGCCAAGCTCGGGATGGACGACTGGGCATTTCAGAAAATTAGGCACGACACACAGAAGCGCACGAAGGGGCTAGGCAGGGGTGCGCAAGCGCACGTGCAGGCAGGCATGGAGGCTGAGCTCGGATGTGGAGGGGCGTGCGCAGGCAGGCGGGAGTGCGCAGGGGCGCGCACAAGCAGGCGTGGGTGCAAAGGGGCACGTGCAGGTTGGCGCTGGGCTAGGCGTGACTCTGCACAGGTGGCCGAGAGGGCTTGGGTTACTGCCATGGCTGGTGGCTCGGGTACGTCCAATTTTCTCTTGTGTATTGAATTTTTCAATTTAAATTTCAAGACATAAAATTACAAAAATCCTATGCCTTTTATGGCTGACACAAGATCTAGGAAAAACAATTAAAATTCCTAACCCAATAGCACCATATAATTGATGATCCATCATTCAACCATACATTAAAAAAACATATCCATCCATTCAATATACATATCAACACACATATACAAATGCAAGAAACCCACACAGTATTTAATATATATATATATATATGTATAGACTGCTCTGGTACAAATTATTGGTATAAAATGATCAAATCAAAGGTACGCAGCAAAATATATGAACCCATTTTAATAAATATTAATATCAATAAGAAGTATATTCATATATAAATATTAAATCACATACAAATAGATCAAGGATTACCTCTTGTAGCCTATCAAGTGTCCTTGAGTCTTTTCGTATAAATCAATGATCTTCCTATCCTGTGTTCTGAGATCTCACACCCTGATCTTCGAGACCAATCATCAAATACACAAGGACGTGGGTGGGCACGTAGGATTCAAAAGGTTGATTTATGTGACTCCCTAGATGTACTCAACACATGAGATATAGATAGTTTTTGACAGAGAGAAGGTTTAGAATAGTTTTTCAGGTTTAGAGAAACCTATCGCTTTTGAGAGAGAGTCTGATTATCCATTCTCCTTCTGAATATCAAGTATATTAGATTTATAAAGATATTTAATCTAATTAAATAGTCTTTATTTAATTAAAATATAATTCAAATTAAAACTAGTTAGATATTTTAATTTAATTATGTATTTAAATCACATTCAAAAAAATAATTAAATAACTCATTAAATAAATTTATTTAAAATTCAAAATTCAAATTCCAAGGATAAAATCCCTAATGCTAGGCGCCACACATTGTACTGTACAGTGTGTGTCACCCAGCCCTATTAGGGTTGCCCTAATTTTCTCATTTGTTTATTTAATTAAATTTTAAGACAAGATATTTATTCCAACATAAATAACAGTTAATTCAAAATTAACTTTTTTTTAAATATCAGTTTTAAATGAAATAAATAAATATCATTATATAAATAAGATATTTATTATTTTCTCTCTTTATATTAATCCAAACAAGATTAATATTAATTTTAACCTATAGTTTTTTAAAATAAAAACTATATAGTTAGATAATTAATTAATTCATAATTAATCAATTACCCATAATTATCAAATAATTATTTCATTGCCATGGAAAATTATTTCCTTTGCAAATTATTCCTTTCTCTTAACAAATCTTTCTTTTGACATACTTACCCTTGATAGTGTAGGATAGAGGTGATCTGGGGACCAAGGACCTATAATACGAAGCTCAAATGAACTAGACTATTAATTAAACTCTTTGATCTAATAATCTTATTTATTAATTCCATGATTACTCCACTATAAATATGGAATTGCACTCTAAGTATTTATAGAATTATATTTACATAGTTTTCTCTTGTAGTCCATTGATATAATTAATATATGTAGTTTTGTCCTCCATTATTGGTTCGTTAATTAGTGCTGGAAAGATTATCATTATATCCTTCTAATTACTTCTTGATCCTTAAGTACCATTGATTCACTAGCAAATAATTAAACTATAATCTTATTATAGATTTGAGCTTAATAACTATTCATTTCCATAATCAACCCATAAGGGAGCCAATATTCGATCTGTTAGGAAAACATGGATTCAAATATGGTAGTTCATGTTTCCAGCCATCCATGATATTGAATCTCCAAAAAAATGTCATTAGTCTAATTATTCTAAGTGACCTTAACGAGTGAATCAAAAGATCCAAAAAACATAAACATGAGTTCATGAATACTCAGGATTTAGACTGATATACAAATGATCTTCTATTATGAAAAGAATTAAACATTTATGTCAAACGACAAGTTTATAAAGATAATTTTTGACGCGGTTTTTCTCCAACAGTGTATTAAGAAATAATACATGTCGATTAGTGCTTAATAAATCGAATGAAAAATAAATGAATTCACTTAAGAACATATAATTTTTACGTGGTTCAGTGGTTAAAGTCGACCTAGTCAACGAATCTATATTATTACTATTTCACTTTCTCTTTTTTGGTAGAGTTTTGGTATTACAAAAAAAATGGTCCCCTTCCCTGTCTAATATTCTCGGTATTTATAAGGGAATTTCATGGATAGGTTTGGGTAACTGCATGAGTCAATCACGCATTTACATAATTATTACATTTAATACAAATAATTCTCATTTCTATTGGGATATGATCTTATCACAAGGTAAATGTACTACTAATATCTGGGATATTAAATATGACAGCTTGGTCATAAATATACGTATAAAGGTATCCCGAGTCTCTGGGGATCCACAGATATGCAATATACTAAAACTACCATGAGCTGGATATCTCCTCCAAGCTCGTGCTTCAACAACTGTTTTAATATTATGAGCTCGCACTTCACTGCCTTCGTGTCCATAGCTTGGGTTAAACCCAGGATGCCTAGCACCACGCGCGACCACATGAAACAAGAGTTGTCCACGTGGATTATGAGCAGATATCATTCCCTTGGTTATTTCTTTGTATATTTATTTGGCAGCTGTTCCCGAGCTGAGTGAATGAAGTCGATCTAAAATTATGATACAACATTTGCCCCCTTAGGCTCCTGCTCGTGTATGACGTCATCACATTCTGACCTACACAGTAGGGGCTTTTAGACTTCTGTTACATAAAACCACGCTTGCCCACTACTTGAGTACTGGACATGTCGTGTACCGCAATTGGTGTCTGTTCGGGTTCCAAGTTCTACAATAACTGTCTTGTCACCTTTTTGCCGTCGTTTGGTCTATTTAACCTTGGCCCTTGGATCTTGAACTAACCATATTGGATGGATCAAATTAATCTACACAATTGACGTATAAATAGGATGGAAAATTTCAAACTTCACCACCTTTTATTTAAAACTTTTCTTTTTCTGCACTTCCAAGCCTCTCTTCTCTCCCAAACATCCCCAAAAACTGTCCATTATACCCAACATCAAACTTTTTATTCTTAACCGACGATGCTAACAATCCCCGCATTATAACGCTCTGGCTACTCCAAGGTCAAATTTCTTCGATTGCTTCAGTAATTCATTCTGTCAACCAATACCATCTTTCACAACATTCCTGATACCAATCCTACCTGTAGTCCGACCTTGTAGTACCCCCAATCTTTCCTTATATACCCATATAATTTTCCCCACAGGTCAGCTCAGTTTCCATTCAGTCTCATTAACATACTCCAGATGATATCCTCTACAATCCATGGTTATCTCTTAACTGATTAACTCTCTCACAAAGACTCATGTTGAGGCTTCCTCAATACGAACTCTGTTGTTATCACTATGAACTTATTGATTACTTGTATCCCAATTCATCTGCCAGAAGTTTCTAATTCCTTCTCAATAAATATTACTATCTTCAGTCTCTTGTATAGCACCCTTGAGGCAAACTCTCTATGTCTAACACCCTCTCGGAACATTCTCAACACCGAGTTCTACCAGTTCGTTACATGATCAAAGCATAAACCATTCAGTTAAATACTCATCTTCGAGGAATCAGCCTCGAACTTTGAATGTAACGAGGCATTCTAGTCTTTCGTTCCCCCACCATGCGAAATTCATCCTAACATATCAAATTATTTCATATAGAAGTCGTGCCCTCACCCAACATCCTCTCAGGTGGCATCCTCTCCCTCATGTGCATACCAAATAACTTCTCTGGTTCCTGTCACCATCTTGATAACTACCTTTTCAATCAGGCTTCTTTCCAATCACAAATTAGGTGCCCTAGCACTGTCTGGGGTCCTTCTACCTCAAAAAAAATTGAGAATCTATCCTTGCTAAATTCTATCAATAGAAGTTTCTATCTTTCACAACCCTTGTCCTGCAGCATTCATGCTCTTTACATCATTCATCATTCTTCGAACAACGTGGCCCTCTCCGCTATCCCCATACAGATGATGAGTACATACATCGGAGCGGCCCAAATACTTTGGACTATTCCAGAGTTTAAATCCTTAAATGGGTTATCATCATTTCCAACTGCATCCGTACATATCAATTTCCCGAAATGAATTACCCAATTCACAAAGCCCATAAACTTACACTGTTGCTACTTTATCATTCCAAACCAAGCTTATAAGGCCCCCATTCTCCCAGTTCAGATCATGTCTTTATAACCCCTTCTATCAATTCATCATCTGAGTTCTTTCCAACCCATCATGCCAATGTCTCGGCCCGAGTGCCATTTCCAGGCATCCCTCAAGCACAATACTTAACACAGCCCATTAATCATAGTCTCTCATCCTCTTATAACTAAGGGTGGAATTAACTTTGCCCATCCACTGATAAATTCTTTGTCAACCTGAACTTTCATCAAAATCAGAGGATAACACCCTTTAAGCCTTTCATATAATACCCTTATCTGTCCATACCCTCACAATAAACCAACACTGGTAACCTTACTGTTAAAGCGTACAAAGCAGCTATTTTCCTAGAGAAGTCCGCTGTTCTTCTGTTCCATCTCAACTATTAAACTCCACAACTAACTCACACACTAGTGACCATCTGCTGCTACTTTTAGGGATAAATGGAGATCTCTAACTCCAACTATTATCTAGAATCCCCCTTCAACACAATGTCAAGTCCACTTAACCATACTAGGAACAAACAATTTGAGTTCACCTGCCACTACTGACCAAACTCCTCAGCCCTGCGGTTCACAACCTGAACCAATCCACAACTAGATCCAAATAACCACAGTGATCATGCACACATAAAGCATATTAGGTCCAATCCACAACGACATACATTTAGCTACCAAATTTTATCACAACTAAGTATACCACATTTCACCATGCTTCACACAAGCCAATAAACATATATTACATATGGATTTAATTTAGACAATTAACCACATACACTCAATATGCAGACCATTATCCCAATATTCATCCACGTGCCATAATAATGTTATTCAGCATGCTTTAATCTCAACATGCAATAGTCAAGGGCCAAGCCCTAACAGTATCTCATGCATATGTCAACTCATTCATCATACTCCATATAAATAAGCAGGCAAACAGGGCATTCAAACATATGTTTAAGCATATCAATCATTCATACCAACCAACCCTGAGTCAAGCTTGTCACTGATAGCGAGCGTACATGTTCGGTCAATTTCCAGAACCAATAAACCTTGGCTCGCTTTGATACCAAGTTGTAACGCCCTACTACCTTAGAGCCGTTACTAAGTGAGTTTTACAAATAAAATTGTGCAATTAACTCGCTAACCGAGGTTTTTAAAACAAAAGTGTGACTAAGCAAAAGTTAAGGCTGTAATCTTTTGAAAATGCTTTACTTCTTTGAAAACTTCAAGTATCTATCATTTGGGATCCCAAAATAAGGTTTGCAAAACATTTACAAGTTAAAATAAGTTTATAGCTAATTGACTATCAAAATCACAGGTTAATACAGCCATTTTTAAAAATGCCCCTAACCAAAGCAGTCGGGTAGGCCAAACATGTACGCGCCGGTTCATGCTCTCCATACTCATGGCTGGTTGACTTTATCTTTGCACTTACCTGCAACACAGAGCACCCGTGAGCCGAAGCCTAGCAAGAAAACTCAAACAGCACATAACATATGCATAATATATAATCAACCTATCAGATAATCCACAGATTACCAAGTAGTCCATCAGGCTAAACAAACACGGCCCTGCCGTCCCAAAAGCATTACCCAGGTCTGGTATCTTGGTCCTCACCGTAAGGATATCCCACGTATCCATTGGGGTCCCACCCTGACTATTAGCATTCCACGTGCTAAGTGTTACTTACGGCCCCGCTGCCGTTCTCGGCTCCCTTGCCGTTCTCTTTACTATAATCACATATAGTACAATTCAAATAACATTCAAACATATAACAATTCAATCAAAACTATACCATAACATGTAATACAATTTAGGGTCGTGCCCTGCATTAACACTATGGGTCCATGCCCTGTCCTACGGGTGCTACAGTTTTCTTACATGTATCCCGAGCTTCACAGTGCACCAAAGTCACGAGCACGGTCCTCTAAATTGAGCCTCGCCGAAACCCTAGTCACAACACATATAAAACACTATTTAATACTAACCAATTCCAAAACCACTTTCCGGTACCAATCCCATACTCTCGGGACCTCCAAATTCCTAAAACAATGCATCGGAAACATCCCCCGAGCCCCCGGAACAAATGCCCAAAAAATGCAAAATTTCCCATCCTGAAAATAGCCTAGCGCCGCGGCGCTACCCGCAAGGGCCGCGGTGCCCAGAGAAGTCAGAAAGTTCCCCCCCCATGACTCAGCCTCGTGCCGCGGCACCGAAGAACAGGGCCGCGGCGCCCCTACCCAAAAATTATGGGTTTTTCTCCTGCAATTCCATCATCCAAAACACCTCTAAACCAACCCAAACACATATCTAAACCCCAAAACCAATTTGAAACCTCAAATGAACCATCTAACAACCTATACACACTAGCATCAAGATCATACACACAATCATACTCAAAATCCACCCATTTGATTTCAACTTCAGAAATTTAAACCCATAAACCAAAAACTTAAACCATGCTTCAAATTTCTTAAACTACAACAGGAACAAATCTTAAAATTGCATAGAATCCTTACCTCAAGTGGAGAATTCACCCTTAAGCTTCCTTGATTCATCTCCTAAGTCTCCAAATTTCAGCTCCTTCTACTCCTCTTCTTCTTCTTCTTCTTCTTCTTCTTCTTGCCCTAGGTTTCCTTCTAGCTTTTCTTCTCTCAATATTTTTAACAAAACCACCAAATGGCTAAGTGCTAAATCGTGCACCCCTTTTTCCCAGCTGAAAATTATCTAATCCCCTACCAAATGACCATTTTACCCCTCATAGAAAACCTTTCCTAACTAAACCTTCAAGGGCACTCTAGTCCTTTCTCCTACATTACAATTTTACCATTTTCCATCTAAACTTATTACTCTCAGCAGTTACTAATGGTTACACAGGTTACTCAATCACCAATAACCACTAATTCTCAACTCAAACATGAAATTCTTAAAGTACCCCTAGGCTCCTCCCGAGCCGGGTATAAAAATCCCGTTGTGACTTCTAAGTTAACTAGCTCTCTAGGACTGTCTCGGCACGTGCATCACAATAATATCACCACACTCACGTGGTACAAATAACATAATACAATTATCACATTTATGCCCTTAGCGGGCTAAAATTACCAATTTACCTCTATCATACAAACGGGGTTCACATGCATATTTATTTCACCTAAACATGCATTCTAACCACATATTCATTAAATTCACATAAATTAATGCAGTATAACAATTATTGCCCTCCAGGCACACTAATCAAGCCTCCAAGCCTTATTAGCAAATTTTGGTCGTTACAGAGTGATTCAAGTATCAGGCTAACTTGAGTCCTCTCGTCAATGGTTTCTCCATGAAGTTGCGCATCATGCACGGTATTGATCATGTTTGGAACATGTTCTCTAACATAAACACATTTATTCATTTTCATGTTCATATAGGCTCTAGTCACCTCATGTCTGCATTATTCAGACTGCTTCCTAGTTATGGCCTGTAGAAACTCTCATATATCATGCAGCTTCCATGTCTTCATGCTTTTTTTTAGTACATCACTCATACTAGCAAGTATGTAGCAATTATGTGTTTAGCTTGTTGGCTACTTTGTTACATGATGTTGTAGTATTGAGCTGCTATGTGAATATACTATTGTATTATTATGTTGTCATGTTATAGTGCTAATGTGTTATTGTGCTGCTATACTATTAGGCTGTTATGCCATTGTGCTTTTGAGCTGGTCTAGATGGTGTGTCGATTGAGCATGCTAGTAGGATGTAATATCTATTTGTTGCTCTGATTGAGTATGGTTTACTGAGATATATTTTTATTGCATGATGTCCTTGAAGTTCTCTTCCTGGGCCTCAGCTCATGGGTGCTCTATGGTGTAGGTAAGAGCAAGGAAATTGGATCGTACAACCATAAGTTGGAGGGCATGGTGCGGTGTGTACATGTTTGGCCTACCTAGCCACCACGGCTGTGGTTATTTTAAGGAACACTTGGTAAACGTTCGGTTTTGTCGCTTAGGTCGACTGTACTTTATCTTTGGATTGTAAATGTACGTCAAAATTTTTTTTTTGGATCCTAATGTAATATTTTTACGAATTTCAATAAAAGAACAACTTTTTAAACTTATAGTATATTAAATGGGTCTTTATTTTTATCCAAACACACTTTCTAATCTTAAACCTCGATTAGCGAGCTAATGTCACATTTATAAATCACTTGGTAGCACCTCTAAGGAAGTAGGGCGTTACAACTTGGTGTCAGAGCGTGCCAAGGTTTATGGTTCTTGGAGATTGACAATACATGTACACTCGCTGCGATAGACAAGCTTGACTCAGGGTTGGTATTAAATGAAATATTTGTTAAACTGCTTATGTGAGTTTCCTTATCTGCTAGAATGGGGAGCATGAGGAATATGTATGTGTTTTGTGGAAATGAGGTTTGATGATTGATGCATGAGAATTGTGGTTTTGCATCGTAGTATGTGTATTAGTTGGCTATTGTATTGATGGACCTTGCTATGGATTAGCGTTTCATAAGAGTATCAAGGCTAGAAGGCCAGGTTGATGGTTGCAGATAGATTTGGAAGTTTTGTATATGAGGCAATCAATTGGATCAGGCAGTGTGAATGATGGCAGTAAAGACCAGAATCATTCGTCAGAGTTAGGATTGGCGGCAGGTGTTTTCAGATATACAGACAGGATTGTAAAGGCAAAAGGAAGAGATTAGGTGATTGAGACATTGGGGTTTCATCAGGGAACGCTGCCTTGTGAGGGTTGGCAACAATGGCACCAGCTCGACTTAACCTAATGGTGGAAATAGATGGGAATTACTATATGAAAGACCTTAGAATTGTTAACCTCCAGTCTCTGAGGGAGGCTTGGACCCGTTTAAAGTGGAATAGTGGAAAGGCATGGCTAGCCACGTCTTCAGCTATATAGGAGTGAAAGGAAATGATGGAGTGGCTTGCACCATGTACGTGTTGTGGGAGGATGCCCGAGTGTGGTGGAAAGTTGTATCCCACACTTGGAATATTGTCATGGTGGGTTGGAAGGAAACTCAGGCAGTGGTTCAACGTGAGGCACTACTGTGATGCAGTTTTAGTTTTGAAGACTGATGAGTTTAGGAGCTCTGTACAGAATAGTATGTCAGTGACAGGGTATGTTAGTGAGCTTTGTAGATTAGCCAAATCTATGTTTTGTTTGGTACCAACGAATGTCACTCGAAAAGGGCGATCCACTCGAGGATTGAACCCTGGGATGACCAGTGTGTTAGGATAGCTCTAGTGTAGGAGATTGTTACCTACGCTTGGGCAGTAGGGAGGGCCCTTACTATAGAGGACGCAAGAGTAAGGACATGAAGTAAGAGTGTCGATTGGCAAAATACACGACCAAAGTGGGAGTAGGTAGGGGCGTAGGCCCAGTAACCAGGAATGAAAGATCTCTGATGGTTCTATTACTCCTGGTCCTGACAGGAGAGTTCATAGTGTTCGGGGCGGTCGTTAGGACGACGGTGAGGTTACATGGTGTGCGTTGGGCGCAACAGACATCATGTGAGTGAGTGTTGGGGGAAGGCATGTTAGTAGTGAGAATGGTAGGGCTCATCAAGGAGAGTTTCCCAAAGAAATAGATAGAAGAACTAAAGAGTACAGATAACTCTACCCTAGCTCGAGTGAATGTTTTGATATGGTTAGAGTCCGAGGTTGGTCCTCGGAGGCAACTGGTTGACTATCTAGTTCTTGTTTCTGTTTATAAATTGAGTTGATTAAGTTGGTTTTATGAGGTAAATGAGGTGATCTTGAATGTGGATATGTCAGTTAAATAAGGTACAACCATGGATTGAAGAAGAAGATGATGACTTTGAGGTTAAAAGGAATGGACCTGGTTGCAGTTGCTGGGTGCCTAGCTATTGAGGAAGATACCACTGAGATTATATCAGATAGACCAGACGAATACCAGATCGGTGGATAAGGTTTCAGATGGGTTCATGAGGATTTGGTGGGATAATTTTGAACATTAGGGAAAAGAGCATGTAACGAAATTAAGGCAGAGATAGAAGCGGTATCCAAGACATTATGAAGTATAGCACTAGCTCAGCGGGAAGAATTAAGGTTCAGTTGAAGAAGTGTTTGACTTGAGTGTTGATCAGACAGAGCATCTTATCATAGGATACATCAATACGGTTTGACAAAAAAAGAAGAAGGGGCCATGTCTACAAGGATGGGATAATGTTTTCAAGAGTTACACAGTTAAGGATCATGACAAGAGGCATTTCAAGAATTTCCTCTTGCACTAAGTAGGATATGATGGAGTCTTGGTAAAGGCTTCTAAACTGACCAATGTTTCAGCGGTCCAGGTAAGTTCATTAAGCAGAGAGTACAGGGATAATGTTGATAAGTCATATTCAGATTGATCAGGGATGTTTCAGACTACTCCGAACTACAAGCAGAACACTAATAACACCTTAATTGATAGTACCAAGGCTAAGGAGACAGGGTTATAGGTAAGGTTCCAAGAGTGGCAAGTTCTAATTTCTCCTGAAGATGGTCAAGGTCATGTTGTGAGAGGTAATGGGTTTATGTATTAGGTGATTAAGATGGAAACCATAAGGAAATTACTAAAGGAAGGCCTTGGTGGCGAAAAGCATAGTGAAACCAGAGGGACACATCTACTACTGTATAAGGTATCTTTGAGGACATCCATACTTTGACTGAGGTAACATGAGAGCATAAAGTTGATCTGAATGGATGGTTCCGTACCGGACTTTTAGAAGCTGTTATAAAGATTGATTCACATGTCATGGTATTAGGGTTTGTGTGTATGGACTGGTACAGGAGAACGATGTGAGAGACATCGTCCTTGCTTATAATATGGAATTTTGGGGCACTATGTTATGAATTAAGGTGCGTTGTGTGTACCTGAAAGAGTGATCGTCTTCACCTCATAGTGAATGGAAAGATGATAGTCATGTTGCTTAATCATGGTTAAAATGAAGTAATGACTGAGTTTGATTTGGAACTTGCGGTTGATAGTGGGCAAATATATTCCTATGAGTGAATAGTGAAACGTAGGAAGAGGATCTTTTAGGAAAGGTTAAGAATCCTACTACTTCAGAATTGATGAGTTAAATGCGGTTCAGATAAGTGATCTAAAGGATATTGGAAATGAGGGAAGATGTTGGATGAACCTTAAATCACCCCTTACGAGTATTACAACCAAGAAGTTGAGAATGGATGCCGAAACTGCACTATGTATATTGGGAGGCATACAACTTAATCATTTAGAAAATTAGAGGTAATAATCAGAGGCCAGAAGGGCTATTATGATTCTAGTGTATCCTGGAGTTAATATAAAGGGATATGATTATGAACCCTAGGGGTGGAAAACCTTGGGTCAGAGATGAGGTAAGTAAATAAAAAAGTTGTGATTTGACCTATTTGGTTGGCACACCATGGTTGGTGTGAGAGAGGTATCAAAAGAAAGAATGGGTACGAGAGGAGACTGTATATCACTATTGGATGCCAAGGGCGATAGTGTCAGATTGGAAACCACGGACTTCTTGGTTCTGGAAAAAAGAAGGGGGGTCGTAGCATGACTCAGAGTAGAATATTGTGAGATAGGGAAGGAGAAATGCTTAGTTTGGAAATTAAACTTAGGGACAGGAAGTTTCCTAAATCAGAAATGGATCAAGGACTAGTGAAATTATTAAGAAACGTGAAGGACAGGAGTGTCTGCATTATTATAAGGATATGAGAATTTGCAAGTTTAGATATGGGAACGGGGAATTCCGAGAGCATGAACTTTGTGTCCTCCGTGTGTTATGAACTAACAAGAGTATGATAGTTCAACATGGAAAGAGGAGTTGACTTATGTCTGTGAAATCCTAATAGGGATTAGGCTAGGGGCCTCTAGTTTTGCCTTACCCTAGTACAGGTAGAGGCTTACGAGATGTTACTGGTGCCAATGTTGAAGAAAGGAGTGACAAGTACAAACCCTGATTGGGTAGGGAGACCCTGGAAGCTTAGTGGAACTTACTACGCAAGGAAAAGCCAGTGAAATTCTGGATAATAGAAAGAAGGTCTTACAGATTAATACTATTCTTCTTGTGAAAATGTTGCAAATAGTGACCAAGTAAAAGACCTGAATCTGGGATTAGAGTCAAGTTTCCAGGATTATTGTTGTGACGAATGTGAATAAATTTCGTGGTTGAAATTCTGATAAGAAGGGGATGGTTGTAGCATCCCAAATTTTCTAATAAGGCTTAGGGCCTTGATTAGCATGCTGGGATGGAAATAATTGATTTAATTTTGATAACATATGAAGTTGGTGATTATGTGATTAGACCTCCATTATTGTGTATTAAATATGCACGTGAGCCCATTTCTGTGAATAGGGGCGTATTTGTAATTTTGGCCTGTTGAGGGCATAAATGTAAATATACATGTGTTGTGAGTAAGACCCTATTCTAGATGTGTGATTTGAAACTATTTAAGGGAGCATATTAGCGGAATAGTCACAATGGGGTCAAATGCCCGGCTCGGGAGGAGCTTGGGGGTATTTTGTGGATGTAATATGTGTTCAGGAATTATTGAGTAATGGATAGTAAATTATAAATGATTTAGTATGTCGGGATTGAATGGGGATTTATAGGCTCAGGACTTAACATGATGTGGGAAGTGACTAAATTTCCCTTAGCGGCACTTGAGGACCTATATAACTTATGGGGCAATCTGTTCTTTTGGTAAGGATAAGCGTGGTTTAGAGAAGGCTGGATATACATTGAGATAGCCTGAGAAACCACTAGAAATAAGTGAAGAATAAGGCAGAAGCTCTCAAGTCTCTCTCTCATTTGGTTCCCCCTTTCTCTTCTTGGTGTTTCAAGGCTTTGGATTAGTTGGAGGATGTTTGACTGAGTTCTTTGAGGAATTGGTAGTTGGATGTGGTTGGGGATTAGCTCAAGGGCAAACATATCAGCAAGGTAAGGAATTTTAGCCATTGAAGATTTTAAACTTCATTGAATTTCTGTTAGAACTTTAAAGCTTGTATGGAAGTGGATTTTAAGTTTAACCGTTGGTGTTGCCTGAGTTCATGGGATTATCTATGGTTTTGTTATAATGCCTAGGTTGTGTAAACAGGGAACTCAAGTTCAATTCTGACATTAAGTGATGTTTGAATTGTGAGAATTGGGGTTAAGCTTGGAGAAAACGCAGGAAAATAGTTTGTTTTCTGGGTTTAGAAGCTTGTGCTGCGACCTTGTTCATCAAGGGTCGTGGCCCGTGTGTACGTGAAGGCCTGGGGAGGCCTCTGTTCTTGAGGTGCGCCATGGCCCAAGGAAGGGCATGCCGCGACCTGTGTCTTCCAACAAGGAGGCATTTTATCTCTGTTTTGGGGTGCGGCCCTAATTCAAGGAAGGGCATGTCGTTGCCCTTAAGGGGTTGGGTCGCAACCCTAATTCAATTTATTGGCTGTTTGAAGGTTTTTGGCTTAGGAACCCAAAAATTAAGGCTCGGGAAGGATTTTACCACCTAGATTGGTAGAATCTAAGGTCCCAGAGACTAGAATTATATCCCAAAGTTATTTAATGGATTAGAACTTGATGGACGGCTATTGTTGATGCGTTGTGACTAGGTCTTACAGCTCAATCTCGAGATTAGGATCGTGCTCAGGATCGCTTTGGATTGTCAGCTCGGGACACCAGGTAAGTGAACTGTTTGTACCCGTAGAGCAATGTGGTGTGTTGTATTGTATGTATTTTTTATGTTTGTTATAGCATACCTGTGATTATGATTGATCGGCAAGAGCTGGGAGCGACAAGAGCCGGGATCGCCAAGAGCTGGGAGTGGCAAGAGCCGAGAGTGGCAAAAGCTGGGAGAGGCAAGAGCTGGGAGCGACAAGGGGTCAGGAACGGTGTTGAGCACGCGGGGTGCAAAGCCGGGAGTGGCAAGGGGTCGGGAACGGCATTGAGCATGTGGAGTGCAAGCCGTTAGGGCGAAACCCTCCTAGGATGCTTGAGTCATCCTCTCAGTGCAGACTGCAAACACAAGGCCTGGTAAGGCGCCTGGGACGGCATGGCTGCTATGTGTATAGAAAGTTGGCTGCTTTGTTATATGCTGTTGTGGGAATATAGTGTTGTATTATTATGTTGTCATGTTATTGTGCTAATGTGTTATTGCGCTATTGTACTATTAGGATGTTATGCCCTTGTGATTTTGAGCTGGTCTAGTTGCTGTGTCGATTGAGCATTTTAGTAGGATCTGGTATCAGTTTGTTGCTCTGATTGAGTATGGTTTATTGAGATATATTTTTATTTCAGGATGTGCTTGAAGTTCTCTTTCCGGGCCTCGACTGACGACTGCTTTTTGGTGCAGGTAAGAGCAAGGAAATTGGATCGTACAACCATGAATTGGAAGGCATAGAGCGGTGTGTACATGTTTGGCCTACCTGACCACCACAACTGGGGTTATTTTAAGGAACACGAGGTAAACGTTCGGTTTTTGTCGCTTAGGTCGATTGTACTGTATCTTTGGATTGTAATTGTATTTCAAAACAGTGTTTTGGGATCCCAATGTAATATTTTTACGAATTTCATTAAAAGACAATCTTTTCATCCAAACACACTTTTTAATCTTAAACCTCGATTAGTAAGCTAATGACACATTTATAAATCTCTTGGTAATGGCTTTAACGATGTAGGGCACTACAGGCGCGGCTAGGGCAGAGTTGGGTGCGAGCCTCGGGGCTTGAGCTACTTGGGGCTAGGGATGACACAATTTTTAAAAAAAAATTACAACACCAGAAAATTAAATTACAAAAATGCTGTGCCCAAAATATGGCATATAATTTTGTAGATCTAGAAAAGAAAATTATGAACAATTCCTAAACCAAAAAAACAATATAATTAATGACTCTTAAGAACAATCATATATCACACATACATCCATCCATTCATGACATATTAGAATAACATAAGAATGTATATTATTCCCACACATCAATTAATGTATGCAGAGATTAATGACTGCTCTTGTACCAATTGTTGGTAACAAGTTTCCATGTGCGTAGCGAAATGCACGGGGTGGTGGGCCCTAGAGATTTAAAGAAAATTATTTAAACAATCTTTAAATAACATATCCATTAATATACATACATTAATCAAAACAAATACAAAGAAGAAGAACATACTAGTTGAAGTCTATCAAGAGTCCTTGCAATCTTTTAGTATTTAATTAACAAACATACAATCCAAGCAAGTAGCAGTTACTCAAACCACGATCTTCCAAATTGTTCTCTGCACCTCAAGAGGTGTGTGGGCACGTAGAGTAATGGTAGGAAATTTTATTGATTCGCAAGATGCACTGAACACATGAGATCTTAAAATAAAATCTGAGATTGATTTTCAAGCTTAGAGAAAAGATACGATATATTTTCTCTTTGTGAAAAATCTGTGTAAGGCTTTGAAAACTTAATCACTAAATCTCTATTTAAACGTGTAACACAAGTCCTTTCTAGGGCATATGTCTTAACTATGTTATATATTTATTATTTAATAATATATTTATTAAATAATAAAATAAAATATCAAAAAATTGATAACAAATGTTTTGTGATAAATATTTTAAATATTTGAATAAATTTGTAAACCAATACAAATCCATTTTGAATTATCAGATTTGTTTTCACAATTTCAAAAAAACTAATTATTTTTATTATTTATTAATTTCAAATTACAATTAATTACTATTTAATAATAATTTTGAAAATTACGATTAATTATTCAAATAAATAATTACAATAATTAATAATTAATTAATTAATCTCAATTACATATGTCCCCTAAAGAATAAATTTCTTCCAAATATATAATTTCATTAATTTATCTTGGTTTCAACTCTCACCTTGAATATAGTTAAGAGATCCACCTCCGGGACCAATGGACCTAATTTGAAGCTCCAATAAATTTAGATTATTTATTTAATCTCTTTAATATAATAACCCTAATTTCTTAATCGCAATATTATTGCCCTAAAAATATGAGACTGGACTCTTGCAATTATAGATTTTTATTTACAAAGTCATTTTAAAGATAAAAAGTATCTGTCAATTTATTCAGTACATACGATTCAATCATCTATTAGTGGTTCATAATTAAAGTAGGGATAAGATCACAGTTTTACCACTTTAATTATTTCTTGTTTCCTTAAGTACCAATAGCATAACTAATGAAGGTTAATTCATAAACCGATGTATGAATTTGAGCTCAATAACTTTTCAGTTCCAAAAGCTAACCCTGAAGAACCATTATTCAATTCCTCTAAGAATGGTATAGATTTCATATTTTGTATATTATGTCCCCAGCCACTTACAACAATGAGTCCCCAAAACAAAAAATTTCAACTTGATCATTCTGACAAACCATAACGAGTGAATCAAAGGACTCAAATGACATAATTTTTTGATTTCATATAATACCATTCAAATAATAATAATAAAAACTTAATATAATAAAAAGTTTATCTCATATATTTATTTCATAAAAATATTGTCTAATACGTATTCCTTCAATGGCATTATTCCTAACAAATCTAGATCATATGCATTATCAAAAATGCTTAGTAAACTGTACGTGCAATCATTAGTTAAAGATTTCATACATTAATATGCTGCTGACATTTTTATTTAATATCAATGATCTTAATTTTCTTGTACTCAAACAAGATCATACTCTCATTAATGAATATAGATTTTTTTTTTTAAATTTATAATTATATAACAATAATTCAAACATTCAATTATAAATAAAATATACTTTTATTTAATTTTGAACAAAAAAATGTCATATTACATTCTTTTAGGGTTCCAACCCTAACAACCAACTCCACTCATAATAAGTCATTATTGCAGAAAAGGCTACAAAAACAACCTATCACAAGCTATGAAGCTCGTCTGCCTTTTTCTAAGAAAATTAAAGAAGTCTAAGAAAGTGGAAACTGATAAAGAGGTTTTTTTTAGACATTTTTCAAAGTCGAGGTACACATTCAAATACTTGATTTTATTGAACTAGTGCCTCAATATGCTAAATTTTTAAGGATTTGTGCACAAATAAGAAAAAACCTAAAGGGGGTGAGAAAATAAATGTGGGAGAGAATGTTTTTACTATTCTCCAAAGAAATTACCACCAAAAAGCAAGGATCCTAGAACCCTTACAATTCCTAGTCCTATTGGGAATAAAGGGATTAAGCAGTGTATGGCATATACAAATTATACTACGTTAAACCTTGAGCCACTAAAGAAGACTGATGTTATTATTAAACTGGTCTATCACACTAATGCTTATCCTTTAAGGGTAGTTGAAGATGTTCTGGTGAAGATAAATTTATTAGTCTTAACAACATATTTCTATATACTTGAGAATGTAGATGAATCAATACCTACCTTGATACCAATTTCATTTAGAAAGCCATTTCTATTAACTACAAATAGAAAGCTAGATGTTGGAGCAAGAACACTTACAATGGAATTTGATGGTTAAATTATTATATTTAATGTGTTCGATTCCATTGATGATTATACGAGGA
This sequence comes from Humulus lupulus, assembly GCF_963169125.1. NCBI lineage: Eukaryota > Viridiplantae > Streptophyta > Magnoliopsida > Rosales > Cannabaceae > Humulus > Humulus lupulus. Next base: position 159,517,472 of record NC_084799.1, read on the forward strand.
TAAAGACTTCGTTGATATACCCAACATATTGACTGAGCGAAGCATTTAGTTGAGTTAACGACATTCAACAAAGAAAATTTGTGGGACTTTTACTTACATTTTCCCTTTTATTTTGCATTGATTTTTTTTTATTAATTTGAGCTTTAGGGAAAATTCTTATATTAAGTGATAGGGGAGGATAACTGCCGTATTCTATCCTTTTTTTTTTTTAATTTTGTTTTCATTACATTAGTAAATCATGGCTGAGTTAAAAATAATTAGTAGATGATAAATTTTTTTAATGTGGTTGATATGATATTATGAAAATAATAGATTTTGCATGAATTGTGTGCTTGACTTTTGTTTTTGTTGCTGTTTATGCTTCATTTTTAATTTTGAAATTATGCACATAATTTAATTTATCTAGTTACTAGTACTTAGAGAGATTTATGCATGCTATGATAATTTTCTATTTTGCCTCTACCACTCTAGAACTTATTTGATAATCATTTAAGGCAAAACTTATAAGCTACGCATGATCAAGTATATGATTTTGCAATTTTTTTGGATCGATTGAGCCTTTTGAGCTAACACGTTTATTGTATTGTTACCAATTAAGCTTTATTGATATCCCTTTATTTTTTCTTATTTAACCCTATACACCATCGGTATAGTGCTTGTTTATTTCTTTGTTGTGAAAGGAGCTTTAATGTAGGGAAATAGATTAAACTTTTGTATTGGGTTGTACTTGAAATATATAAAATGTTTTATTTCTGTAAAAAAAATTGCAAGTTATTCACGAAGAACACACGAATTTAATGAAAGAAAAAAAATACTTGCAATAATTCAAGTGTGGATGAAACGATAAGAATTATATATGAAAAAAAAAACAGAGATAATTTTAATCTATGTAAGGATACAAAGTAGAAGAAAAGGTATGCTATGGTGTGATTTGAGCCTAAAAATTATCTTTCTCATCTACCTTTAACCTTAGCCATACATTATAAGCTTATTACATCATATTCATCTTTGATTACGTGTACTTATATTAGTGGAGAATGACTTAATAATGAGCCTATGGAATAAATGCTCGTAAAGATAAATATAGTTGAGACAATTTTTAATTAATTTTGGCATGTATAAATTGATTTGTGTGCGAGTAATATAGTGAAGTTGATGGCACACACACACAAGAATTGGGTTTCAGAAGTAATCATACTTAAGTTAAAATTCTAAGGAGTGTGAATCCAAATTTTTCTTGAAATTATATATTGGTTCAATCTTTTAAACACATTTTACTTTTGACAAAAATATTGCTTCATTGCTTTTGTGTTTAGTTAGTATGTGTTTATCGTCTTTGCTAAAGGACTAGCAAAGTGATTTTTCTTGAAATTATATATTGGTTCAATCTTTTAGACATGTTTTACTTTTGACTAAACTATTGTTTCATTACTTTTGTGTTTACTTAGTATGTGTTTATTGTCTTTGCTAAGGGACTAGCAAAGTCTAAGTGTCGGGGAGTTTCGTAGTGCAATATTGGATCATATATTTTTTATTTTTTTAGGTTTAGATATCGTTGGTTTTTAGTGTTCTAATTTTATATATATATATATTTTATATAGAATGCAATATATCTGTAGATAAGATTAAGAAAATGATAAGTAGAGTCGTCTTGCCAAAAGTGAAGAAGAGATCAATAATGTCATTGCCTTCAACCTTGGATCTCTTTTCATTACCTACTTGAATTTCATGCCTATCCTTTGTACTCTTAGAGGTCTTGAAGAGAGACCTTATATATGGATGGTGGCATAAGTATCATACCACCACTCTTGTACTTTATCGTTGATGGCATTCACTGAACTCAAGGTTGCAACTAACTTCTTTTCAGTAGTGGTCATCTTTCCCTCATTGTTGTAGTTCTTTTAAACTTACAATCCCTTGAAAAAATTTCACTCTTTCCAAACACAAAGTAAGCTCATTTGGAGCTCTTGAATTTCCATCCTTTCTTCCTAGGGCCCAAGGATTTTAACTTTTGTAATGGGGCTTCTTTGATCTTTTCCTTTGATGTGGAGGTTTAACCATGACATTGGCTTTGGAGGTCCCTCCAATGGAGTCATCCACACATGCTTGTCCCTAGAATAGGACTCCTCCTTAATCTTTATGTTCTTTAGAACCTCTTCCAAAAAGACCTCCTCATTCTTATGAATAATCTTCTTCTTATAGCCCCTCCAAGATGGAGCCAGCTTGTCCATTATAGCACCAACTAGGAATTGCTCATGCAACATAATCTTTAGGCTAAATAGCTTGTTCAAAATAATTTATAATTCACGGTTTTGGGAAATGAGGGACTTGTCATAAATAAATTTAAATTACATATATTTAGTAATAAGGAATTTCTTTGTATCTTCTTCTTCTTCGAATTTGTACTTATTTTATATAGCCTCCCATATCTCTTTTGCGGACATGGTGTTGACGTAGAGGTCGTAGAGATTCTCCAAGAGGGTATTGAGGATGTGACCTCGACAGATGAGCTCATCTTCTTCACGTTTCTTCCTTTGTTTAATGACTTCTCGAGTGTCATTCTCCATGGGTAGATTTAGGACCTTCGAATAATTATCCAAAATGTAATACACAATGGGAGTTGTGAGGAGGAACACATTCTTGTCTTGCCAACACACAAAATTAGTTCCATCAAATTTATTAAGTCTAACAAAATTTTGCGTCATAAATTTTAAAGAATAAATTGTTGGAAACACATCCATGACGAGGTAGAAAACTAGAAACAAAGAGATATAGAGAATTTGATAGTTGGGGGAGAGTGAACTTACACTACCAATCTATATAGATTCTATATAAAAGCTTCAATATAAAAAAAAAAAAAACCAAAAATCCAAGGAAGAAACCAAGTGCAAACTGAAAAATGAAATCCAATCTTTGATGAAATAAAAAACTTTGCACAACACTACTTGAAACTTCAAACTTGGGGAGAAACATCAAAATGCTAATACACAAGGAATATCGCTATCTAAATTCTCTATCTCTTAGCTCACTATTGATGCTTGAGGAAATTTCTAAGTGGAAAGGGAATCGGGATTAAACAAGTCTTTTAAATTCTCAAAACAAGCACTTTCATGATGAATTTCTTGGAGAAAACTTATGAACTTTAAGTGCTGGATAGAGAGAGAGAGAAATGTGAAGTGTGATTGTTGTGTAAAATGATAAATGGCAAGTGCACACAGTCACAAAACAAGTAATAAAGTTATAAGTTATAAGAGAGAGAATGTTGCAAGACTAGTTAGCCACTGTACAAGCTAACCAAAAGAATGCAGTTGAAACTTTGGTGATGAAACAGATGGAGATCACCCAATAGTGTCGAGAGCTTAACGAACAACAGGCAAACATGGATCATCGGCAAAGAGATGCTACAACGACTTTAGAGACGGCCATTCAGTTTGCTCGGGGACAGCCACCTACTCCACCTGCACCAACCTCTCAGCCAGATCTGCCACCAAACCCTCACCCTCCTCAAAATTCACAATTAGATCACCCCCATTGTCCTCCAAATCCACAGTACCCAAGGAGTCCACAATGACAGAAACAACATCCAGCTACTAAGGAGGAAAGGCAGACCCAGAATCCTAATAAAAACAATAAGCAACAACAACCCTCTTATGCTGGTCGAGATTATATGTAGGAGCACAGAAAAAATAGGGACGAGCAATGTTCCACAAGCCCTAGAGGTCAAACAACTGACGAATAGAACCCTTCTCACAGGGGGAAACGTCCCTCAGGAAGCATGAGGCAAGTGGACTTAGGCTCTGCGGTCTAGGACCCCCCATGACGAAGCAATGTTTGGCGATCCAATCACCAGCGCATGCCTCAACCTGTTTACTGAGACAGACCAGGGAGAAGTGACAGGAATAATGCGTACAGTAGGTAGCACACTCACAGGTCGATATTCAGAGATGGCCATGATTACAATGAGACAGACTCCAGTTATGCTAGGAGGAACAATGGTCGACATCAAGAGGAAAGGAACGTGTAGAAAAACCCTCCTCCGATGGACAACCGACCAGCAATCCAGAATGCAGGGGCGTAGCCCAAGCAACCCAACATCTTTGAAGAACTAGGTGCAAGCGAGCAAAGGTGAAGGGATGAAGGTCTAAGGGACATACTTAATGGATGAAGGGAAAGGCACGATGAGTACACCCCACCAGCATCGACCACTCCTGCCATACCAAACTCTCTTTATGGTCAAATGGATGCCCTGAATCAAGTTGTGCAACAGCTGGTCGAGAATAAAATGTGTTATATATTATATGACCGGAGAGAGGGCACCCAATTCATCAATAGAATTACTATGGTAGAGATCCCAAGCAAGTTCAAAATACAGGTACTGCCCAACTTTACTACAATAGAAGACCTGGTATCTCACGTAAATAAATTTGAAATACGATTGGACATCCTAAAGGTATCCGAAGATGCTCGATGAAAAGTCTTTCTTTCTCTTTTATCTGATTCTGCCCAGGAATGGTACTTCAAGTTTCCACCTGCCAGTATAAGTTCATTGAAGATGTTCGTAAAAGAATTTTACAGACAATTTTATGCTGGTTGGATACATCCGATAAAGGCCAATCAGCTGGTCAATATCCGACAGAAGGAAGGAGAGTCTCTCAAAGAGTATATACAGAGGTTTATGTGAGCAGCTACTCAGGCCAAGATTGTTGGAGATGAGTGAAAGATGACAGCCATCACAGCTGAAATACAATGCCAATCTACCCTCTAGAGCAGCCTACGGAAAAATGCACTCAAAACCACTCAAGAATTTCTGGATCGAGCAGACAAGTACATCAAGTTGGAGGAGGCTATTGCCAAAGAAGGAAAGACCCCAAAGGATGACCAGGGCTAGAAGGAAGAATCGACCAAAGGCACCATTGGGTCTTGAAAATCCAACCGCAACAACAGCAAAGGTAATAATAAGAATGGAGGAAAAAGGGCAAACACTAAGTACGCAGCATCTGATAACATGTGCCCTAAGCAGAACAAATATGAGTCGAGGTTCACTAACTACACAACCCTGGTCAATAGCGGAGCTGAAGTGTATCAGGCCAGCCATACCACAATCCCTTTTAGGCGACCAACCCCGTCAGGATAGACATATCCAAGAGGGACACAACCAAGTCTTGTCATTTCCACAACAACTATGGCCATGATACCAACGAGTGTAACCAGATGAAGGACGAGATCGAGTTCCTTATCCAACAGGGACATCTAAGAAGATATGTACGGGGGGGGGGGGGGAAACTCCTAGTAAGGGGCTAACAGAGGCAACGAGCAGACACCTGTATGCCAATGCTCGCCTCTTCTGCAACCTGCTCCGGTAACTTGGACTTTCCTAACCATCTGCGAGGGACCACATATATCTAGTGATAGTGGTATGACAAGAGAGTGATATGCCAAAACCCTAAGTCACGATCAGGACATAGATTTGCTAAATGTCAAGGAGTGAACTCCCAAAAAAGCTCAAACAGAGGAAGAGTTGATAACTTTCTCTTAGCTGGATGCACAACATGTATGATTCCCACGCTTGGATCCCTAGGCTGTGGACGTACAAAATTCCAACATGATGGTGAAATGAGTATTGGTAGATAATGGAAGCTCGGCAAACATTCTATACAAGTCTTCACCGGAAAGAATGAAACTATCAGTGCAAGATTTAGAACCATGCAACAAGACCATCTTCGGTTTTTCAAGTGAGGGGCTAGCACCAACAGGAGAAGCACCCACGAACAGGACATTACTCACTACTTTTATAGTAGTTGATTGTCCGTTCATGTATAACGCCATTATTGGAAGACCCATTCTTATAGATTTACAAGCAATAATTTAAGTCAGGCATCTGGCCAGGAAGTTGCCAACTGATGCAGGAGTTGGGTGTGTGTTGGGAAATCAGCGAGAAGCCAGAGAATGTTATAACTCCTCGATCACAACGCCAAGAAGGGGCGGTTCGAGGAGCGAAGCAAAGAAAATGTTGCTAGTGGTAAACCAGTTACAAGCCCAATGAGGTGAACAAGTCACCAAATATTGCGTTGCTTAAATTGAGGATAGAGACTTAGATCATCGCTTTGGGGATTTTCTCGGTAAAAACTAGAAGAAAAAGATCCGACTAGAGTTGTGAAAGTCAGTAAAAACTTAGAGACAACAATCAAAATAAAGTTAGTGGTGTTTTTGAGGAGGAAACATGAGGTCTTTTCCTGGTCACGTAAAGACATGGTTGGGATAGGTCCAGCAGTTATCAGCCATGTCCTGAACATAGACAAAAACCACCCACCAGTGCAATAAAAATGAAGGCTGCTCAACAAAGACAGGTCTAAAGCCTTAAAGGAAGATCTCAAGAAGTTGAAGGAAAAAGGATTCATCAGGGTAGATTTTTATCCATCTTGGGTCTCTATTTCTGTACTAGTTCCTAAAGCAAATGGTAAATGGAGGACGTGTGTGGATTTCACTGACCTTAGTAAAGCCTCCCGAAAGATTGTTTCCCACTTCCAAGAATCGACCAGCTGGTCGATGCTACATCAAGACATGAAATTTTGTCATTCATGGATGCATACTCCGTCTACAACCAAATTTGTATGCATCCACCTGATGAAGAACACACTAGCTTTCAAACAAATACAGGGCTTTACTGCTACAAAGTAATGCCATTCAGTTTCAAAAACGCTGGTGCGACTTACCAGCGACTAGTAAACCACATGTTCAAAGATCAGATCGACAATAACATGGAAGTTTATGTCGATGATATGCTACTTAAGTCGACAAGAACTGGTGAACACATCGAGGACCTACAAGAATGCTTCAACAATTTGAACAAATATCAAATGAAGCTTAATTCACTTAAGTGTTCTTTTGGAGTAGGATTAGGAAAGTTTTTGGGATTTATAGTAAACTCGTGAGGAATCAAAGCCAATCTCGAAAAGATTCGAACACTGATTGAGATGCAGTCACCAGACAAAGTTACAGATGTACAAAGCCTGACAGGGAGAATCACGGCTTTGAGGAGATTCACATAAGAATCTACGGACAAGTGCGTCCCATTTTTTAATCTACTAAAAGGGAACAAAAATTTCGAGTGGACAGAAGAGTTCGAACAAGATTTTCAGGCACTTAAGGCCCATATGTTATGATTTCCCATTCTTTCAAGGTTGGTGGAAGGAGAAAATTTGTAAACCTACTTAGCCATAATAGAGTATGTTGCTAGTGTTGTTTTAGTTAGGGAGGATGACAACATTCAAAAGGAAGTATACTACATAAGTAAAAGTCTAGTGGGAGCAAAATTAAGATATCCGGCTATAGAGAAATTGGCTTACTGATTAATATTAGCATCAAGAAAACTATGACCCCACTTTCAAGCTCATCTCATAATTGTTTTTACCGACCAACCACTATGGCAAGTCTTGCCAAAACTAGAAGTCGCTGGTCGACTACTAAAATGGGCAGTTGAGCTAGGGCAGTTCAAAATTTCCTATGGACCTCGAGCAGCCATAAATGGGCAAGCCTTAGCAGACTTCTTAGCTGAATTCACCGGACTCCTAGCCAACGAGCCGATTATGGAACCCGAAGATGAAGACCTAACTCCCGCCTGGAGACTGTTCGTAGATGAGTCATCTCATGAGCACAACTCAGAGTCAGGGTAGATTTTAATTTCCCCTGAAGGGCATCAGTTTCACTATGCAATAATATTCAACTCTACTGCCTTTAACAATGAGGCCGAGTACGAAGTACTGCTCGTAGGTTTGAGACTAGCCAAGGATATGAGTATACAGTGATTCCCAACTAGTTGTTAATCCAATCATTAGAGAATATAAGGCTAGGGGTCTTAAGATGGTTGCGTAGCTAAACAAAGCAAAAGATTTGCTAGCACAATTCAAGAAGTATAATCTCTACCAAGTACCTCACGACAAGAACTTGAACGCCGATGTTTTTGCCAAATTAGCAAGCGCAAAACATGTTGACACTTTGAGGATAGTATTGGTCGAACGTTTGACATCTCCAAGTATTCAAGTAGAAGAATCCTCCCTAGTAGTACAAGTGTCTGGTACGTGGATGACTCCCATTATTCAGTATCTTGAACAAGGATGGCTACTTAAAGATAGGAATAAGGCGAGGACACTACAAAGGCAATCAACTCGTTTTATCTTGCTCGGTGGAATTCAATATCGACGAGGATATTCAATGCATTTACTGAGATGTTTTTCCAGTTAAAATGGCAAGGAATTGATGCGAGAAGTACATTAAGGGTCCTGTGGAGATCATTCTTGGGGTCAAAGTTTGTCAAAAAAGATTCTTGGACTAGGATGTTTATGGCCTAAAATCATCGAGGATTCTATGGAATTTTTTAAGAAGTGCGAAAAATTCCAAACATTCTCCAATATACGTCGCGCATCCCCAAGTGAGCTTATACAGATGGAAAGCCCATATTCCCAGTTTGGGGAATAGATCTGATCAGATTGCCCATAAGAAAAGGGAATGTGAAGTATGTGGTAGTTGTTGTACTTTACAAAGTGGGCTAAAGCTGAACCATTCACGACAATCACGACCAAGAATGTGCTGGATTTTATTGTCGAACACATTGTATGCAAATATGGGTTGTCGAAAAAGATTGTATCAGATAATGGCACACAATTTGACAGCGATCTATTTATCGATTTTTACGAGCGACATTGCATAATGAAGAGTTTTTCATCAGTTGCCCATCCATAAGCCAACGGATAGGTAGAAGTTGTAAACAAAACTTTGAAGGACACACTAAAGAAATGTCTCGAAGAAGCAAAGGAAGCATGTCTAGAACAATTGCCCGAAATACTCTGGTCATATAGAACATCACACCGAACAGGAACAGGCGATGTGCCATTTTCCTTAGCCTATAGGTATGAGGCCATGTTACCAGTAGAATTAATTCCACCCTCGCATAGAAGGATAACATATTGTTGACGGTAAGAACTCGTCAACGATTAATGGTTAGAAAAATCAGATTTTTATACTAAGGATAGCTTAGAATCAGATGGAAAGAACTTGAATCAACAGAAAAACCAGAGCTACCATGGAACAAAGATCATATATTTCTTAAACCTCTCCTCATACAATAAGATTTCCAACCCCTTAACCTGAGGGGTCGAAACCTATTTATAGGTGGGCTCTATTGGCCCCCTGATACAAGTAGGTCCCAGGGGACGTGTACGTATGCAGGTACAGGGTCAGGGTAGTGGCTCAGGACATAGTGGTGTCTACCCTGACAATGCCCAAGTAGTGGTGCAGGACATCATATTGTGGACTCTAGAATATTGTCGGGGGAGCTCAGGTAGTGCCTCCACTCTCCGTATAGGTTCGTACCGCCACTACTCGTCACACGCAGATAATAGGGCTTTGCCTCTGACCCCTTTATGATCGTACATCCTATATCAGTGTCCGTACCTGGTACCCTAGGATCACATGGCACTTCTCCTTAGTATTTCCAAGTGTTCCTTGTACGCATATTGAGGAGGCTCCGAACTATACACGTCATGAGAAATCAAGGTGCGGGGGGGGGGGGGGGGGTGTTCCATATATTGAGGAGGCTCCAAACATGAGAAGTAGCGAGGCTGCGCCCTCGCCTAGTGAGGGTGGCCAACGGTGCGGGCGCATGCACCCATGGGCGCGGGACCCGTGAGAAGCGGCGGGGCTGCTCCCTCGCACAGCGAGGCTAGCCTAGGCTGGTCACACAGCGGCTGGGTGCGATGCCTCGCATAGACGCAGCGCGCGGGAGGCTTACCTTGAGCCTCGCATAGCGAATGTGAAGCCTCGGGGTACCCATGTTCGGGCACTTGGGCGCGCGCGGGAGGCTTACCTTGACCCTCGCATAGTGAGACATAGGGTAGCCTTGCATGGCAAGTCCCTCACATGACAGCCCTTGAAGACTTATGCTCAGATGCCTGTGCCTATGTATCTCGACACTTTAACTTATCACCCTGGTGTGGGCACATTGGACCTTGGAAAGCCTTCAAGAATGGACACCATTTCAAATATTTCTTAGGATATTACTCGACATTTACTCATACTACTAGCATACAAAAAACCAATTATTAATGGAGTCTTTGGACTTGGTTAACAAAAGGCGCGAGCAAGCCCAATTACGAGTTGCAACTTACTAGCAAAAGATCACTGGATATTTTAATCCTAAAGTATGCGAAAGAAAGTGTGATATAGGAGACTTGGTACTTAGAAGAGTTTTTCTCAACACTCACGATCAGGCTGCTGGAGTACTTGGACAAATTGAAGAAAACTCTTCAACCAGGCACATACAAACTTGCTCGCCTAAATGGAGAACTCGTTCCATGCTATTGGAATGGAGAACACCTGCGCAAGTATTATCAATGAACGTTTCTTCTTAAAAAAATTGGCTTGTCTTAATTTACTTCTTACAAGTTTTTGAACAAGGTCTGGCCAGTTAGACGGCTGATCGCTTAAAAGTGTAAGATAAATATTTGATCACTTGTACAGACACAAATTTTTGTCTATTTTTTAAGAGAAATAAAAAGGAACTATGTGCAGCCAGTTACTCTTTCCAACTATTGTATTTATTACAAGTATTTGCTCATTACGTGAGTTGTTTCGCTATATTATCATTGATTATTTATAAGTACGCGAGCAGTAATGTTCGAACAGGTATTGGTCAGTGGCAAGTGACCGAGAACCTTCAACTCCTCGATCACTATGGGGGCATAAAAGATACTAAGCGAGAAAAGCATATTATAAACATATGTAATCACACGAGAAAAATAAGGGAAAGCATACTATTACACTTGGAGTATTTTTAAATTTTTTTAGCTAATTTTGTAAGATAATAAAGTGTTATGCTAGGTTCGGTCATACGAGTAGATGTTATAATTTCAATTGTAATATCAAAATGAAATATCTTTACACAATGAGCAATTTCTACTCAGATGTAATTAAAAATATTAAAAGTAAACGAAACTGCCTTCAGCATCAAATTGTCTTAATATCGGGACCAGTCTGTTCAGGTGTTCTAGTTACCTAAAATTTTTATAATTACAGTGCAGTTATAGGTGGTCTTGTTGAGGTTGCTGATTGACGGAGGTCTCGGCTTCCTCTTCGGCTCCATGACGCAAGTCACCAAGGAAATATCAGGAAACTCTGGGGGATTTTTCTCCTCTTCCAGGCAAGCAGCGCACTTGGCAAGTTAAGCCTATTTTACCTGCTTAGTAATATAATAAAATTTTGCATCTTGATTATTCTTCCAAAACATGTCAAAGAAGTTAAAGGTGGTTCCTCAAAACATGTCCAAGTTTTGGGCATTCTTCTCTTTGAGCAGCTTAACTCGATCCTCCAGACTATTGGCATCCTTCATGCTTGCCTCCAGATCTTCTTGTAGTTTTGCTGCCTCCTTATAGTTGGTTTTGGAGGCTTCCTTGAACTTGTCCTTAGCAGCAACAACCCTAGCCAGTTCTTCTTGGCTCTTCTTTAACTCCTCCATCAAAACAACCACTTTATCTTTAGTTATCTTAACCTTAGCCTCCAACGCTCTGACATTGGCCTCCCACGCCTTGATCTCTTCAACATGCTTTGAGTCGACCTCCCCATTGTGGCGCCAACCGTTGTTCATGGTAAAAAGAGCCTACGAATGGTGGAAAGATGAAGTTGTCAAAGCTAATAAAAAAAATGTTGTTCGACTATAAGAAAATACAAAAGAAACTTATACTAAGGAATTTGTTGAACCCACGAGCAAGGACCTGACTAGGTCTCAGCGAAGGGAGATAAGCAAAGACCTCTCAGCTACGATGATGCTTGGCTATCTTCTGAAGTTTATCAATTGTTGAACTAGAAGAATTGACCAAAAAAATTGTCGCAAAGATCCTCTAGACTTGGGTTGATGGCATAGTGCAACGAGGAGGAGGGGTAGTTGTTCTGGAAGGAATGGAAGCTGGAGGGTGTTCTAGTCGAGCCTTTTTTCTTGAAGGTTCCCCACTGGCTTCTCTAGAATTTTTCCTGCTTGATTTCTTCGAGCTTGCCCATTTGCCTCCAAAGGCATAAATTTCGAACGCATCATCGATTTGCATGACTACAAAAAAAAAAAAACAAACAAACACGAGCACGTATGTGAATAAATATTTTTACATGATAAGGATAAAACTTGAAAGAAATTCTAAGTAGTTTACTCGAACTACAATTATCGATGGCTACGTTATCTAAGGAACTGCTGATACACTCACTATCTGCCTCGAAGAAGTCCAAGCTAAAACTATTGGTCAAAAAATTAGTTGTCGTCCCTATCGAATAAATGATATGGGCTGGGCAATGTAGCTAAGAGTGAAAAAACTATACCGTTTTCGTTGGAGGATTCAAGTATAGGACCAACATATTCAGGTAATTTTTGTTTTCCACTACCATGTAGGGGAGGGATATTGGCTAGTTAAGTGTTGGGGTTGAGCTCTCGAATGGTCACTCCCGTTGATCGACTCTTGTGGGGCTGTGACACATCCTGTGGTTGTTCAGGATTTTCTTGTTCTTCAGTTCCATCTCTAGTGGAACTTCCAATATCACCACTCAAATTGCTTTCTGTGACATGCTCCTTGACTCTTTTTTCTATATGCGTCATGCTGGCCAGGGATGTAGCCCTTATCTCTATCTCTGGAGTGGGTTATGGTCGATACAATCGACCTAGGCATAATGCAAACCGACTAAGAACAAGGAAAAGGTACAAAGCGATTAAAGAGTTTACCTCCTCATGTGAAGGCCATGTTATCTGCAACCAGGTTGGTCGTGAGGAAGTCTCTTGGAAGTACTTTCACATGTTTGATTTATAAGTTATATCACTAAGGAATGTGCGACCAGATTTCTAGGATAAAAATAGAAGAACCCCGTGTTGCTTTGGTTCGGGCTGAATTGAAGATCGAACAGATATTTGATTTCATGAGGGGTAGGCACAGTCCACTTTTTATGATTATACAAAATATAGAGTGTTGAAAGTACTCTATATCCATTTGGAGTTATTTTGAATGGGGCGACCTCCAAATAACTGGCTACCCCTAAAAAAAAGTCGTGCAAGGGCACTAAAGGTGCCTCCGGGCACATTTTCCAAAGCTTTCAGATTACATTGAGAAAAGCTTGAAAGTCTTGAGAGAGTACGGAGTGTTCTTGAAGAGAGAGAAAATTTAGGTCGAAATGAAAAGGAGTGAAGGTGTTTATATTTATACTGCTCCGAGTCATTAGAGGTCCCCTAAAAATAGAGGAGTTCATCTATCTCCCTGTCATTGGCTTGAGTATGATTTCCTTAGTTACTTTGGGATCTAATTTTTTGGGGTTTAGTTCCCCACGAATCATCATTGCCATAGATTCACGTGATTTGGCGGCTGTCTTGAGGGAGGTGTTGTAAAACTCCATGGCTTCTCCTTGTTCTCCTTTCAAGCTTCCACTCCTCATGGGGTGGGGAACTTAACAGACAGGTGATATGTCGAGGTCACTGCCTTCAAGTCTCTGAAGATGGGTCTCCCGAATACTACATTGAAAGCCGAAATGCAATCTACTACAACAAAGTTTATCATGACAGTGGTTTGTGTTGATTGCTCCCACATGGTGAGGGCTAAAAGAATTTTTCCTAAGGGTTGTATATAGTCCCCAGTGAATATGTATAAGGTGGTATGGCAAGGATTCAAGTTCCTGATGCCCCAGCCCATCTTCTCCAATGCGGGGCGATATATGATATCTACGGAACTACCGTCGTCCACGAGGACCCGATGCACTCTCATATTGTCTAATTGGATGGTTAACACCATGGGTCACTATGGGGGAAATGCACTTGTTGTACATCTTCCTCCTTGAATGTTATCGAATCATTTTCCCATTTAATGCTCTTTGCGGGTTGTTGCTCTAGGCTCACGGTGCACGGGGTGGATTCGTCTAGCTTCCTTGGCATATCTATCTCTTCCCTTCATCAACTCTCCTCTGAATCCTGAACCTCCAAAGACCATTCTTACCTCTCCCTGCAACTCTGGGGAATGCCTTTCGGTTCGTGGTTAGGCTGACCTATCCTCTAGACGTGGGTTCTCCCTCCTGACGTACCTACCTAGGTTCCCTCTTCATATGAGTTCCAAAATTTCCACTTTCAAATGGGTACACTTCATCGTGGTGTGGCCAATATCATTGTGGTATTGGAAATACTTACTAGGGTTCCTTTTGGATTGGTCTTTTTTCTTTGGCGAGGGTCTCTTGAAGGGGAGCTGATCTTCATTTGTAAGGAAGATATATTCCTTGGTATCTGTCAGGTTTGTATAGAAGGTGTATGGCGTTTGCCCGGGTTCACCTCTATGTTTGTGTTTTCTCTATTGTTTGTCCCTTGGCCCTTTGCACACTCTCTTCTTCATTGCACCATTCGAGCCTTCATCTGCTGAGGGCTTGGATGGGAGTTCACTTCTTCCTACCTTAAGTTTCTCATGGACATCTTCAACGTGGGTGTATTTTTGTGACCTTTCATAGAAGTCATCTAAGTCCGTGACATCTATTTTGAGCATATTATCCCAAAGCTTGTTTCCTGGGAACACTCCAGTCGTGATTTCCATTTTTAGTTATCCTCGAGTCAGGCTTCCTACCTTAGCTGCTTCTATGTTAAATCGGTGAATATAGCTTTTCAAGCTTTCACCTTCACCCTGCTTTACGTTAGCGAGGTTGGTGCCCAACATGGTATAATTGCGTACTACATGGTGCTACTGAAGAAATTTGTCAAAAGACTATTGCCATGACCTGATGGTTCCTGACCTTAGCCTCTTGAACCACTTGTACTCTACTCTGTTCAGCATGATGGCCAAGCAATGGTATCTTGCGATGCTATCGATTCCCCTCAACTTCATCAACTCGTTGAAGGCATCAAGATGGTACTTAGGGTCTGTATTGCCCACATAAGGGGTCATTTGAGGCTCTTTGAAGTTGGCTAGGAGTCATTAGACTTGAATCTCTCTTGTGAAAGGTGACTCGTAGTCAAACTCATCATCGATAATATGCCCTTAGACGCAGTGATTATTTTGCTTCAAAGGCTCCTCATGTCGGTATCTAGCTCTTACCTCCTTTTATTAAAGGAGTCCCTCAAGTTTGAAGGGTTGGCCTTTCCTTTCCTCTTGTCCTCTGGAGGGGCCATAGGGGGTGCTACTCTTACATCCGATCATCTTCTATTGAGCTTTTGTCTTCGGTTAGGGGGCATCTCCTTAGAGGTGATGTCGACTTCGTTTCTATGGCTAGCATTGTGTTTGGAATAGTGCCCTTAAAGCAATTGTAGTTGAAAAATGATTTAAATGAAATAAAAAATTGAATTGGATTATTATATATATATAGACTATGTTCGACTTTATATTGATAATATTAAGTAAACATCAGAAAATTTCAAAGTTTATCTATGTGGTCTTAATCTTATATTTATATGAGAAGATCAAGATTAAGATAATAAACTTAAAAAAGTTCGCAGTAAAATAAAGTTATGGAATCTTTAGATTAATTACTACTAGTACGGTTTGCTAGTATTATGAATACAAGTGACCTAGATTCGGGTCATTAGTGTAGCAGGATACTTTAGTGAAGGTACTTTACATATAGTGATATATAGAACTGGACAAGATGTGATTTGTTAATACTTGTTTAAACACCATTTCATAGTATTAATCAAACACATCAAATGATGATCATATACACGATGATCTTAATCCTGAGGTTGCTATGAACTCCTTCATATGTCATATTGTCCTTGGATTCATGCGCTAATGTTTGTCAGAATGAATAGCTAAGAACAATTGTTTTGGGGACTCAATGATATATATGGCTAGGGACATAGTTTAATAGATATGGAATCTATACCTTTTTATAGATTGAATAATGGTTCCCTATTGGGTCTAATTTTGTAACTGAAAAGGATATGAGCACTCACGTCGCAAACTTGATGTGAGACAACATTCACTAGTAAAGTCAATGGTACTCTTGGAACAATATATAGCTAAAATTGTAAATTGATAATTGTATTTACTTTTAATTATGAACACTTAATAGAGGATTAACGTTGTATAAAATGATTATATCAATGGATACTTTATTCTATAATAAAGTACTTTGTAAATATATATCTATAATTATCAAGAGTTCAATCTCATATTTATAGTGGAGTAATCATGAGATAAAAAAATATAATTATTTAATCAAAGAGCTTTGATTAATAATCTAATATTTATTGGAACTTGATATTATAGGTCCATATGCCCCAGGGTGGCTCTATCAACATCATATCAAGGTAAGAGTTGATACAATGGTAAAACTATAATTTTCAAATTTGAGAAGAATTTTATTCTTTGGGTCAACTATACAATTATATAATAATTGATGTTAAATAATTAATTTTGAATTTTGAAAAATATGTTTTTTAATCTAAATATATAATTTCAAAATTCATATATATAAATAAGAAATAATTTTTTAAATTAATTATTTTATTGAGTGGGAGAAAAAATTGGTAAGTCAAAAATAGTTTGTGATTTATTTAATTTTAAAAGATGATGATAATGATGTCATCAATTTGAATTTTGAATTGTGAATTTAAAATTTAAATTTTAAAATATGGTTGTTGTCTTTTCCTTAAAAAGATAAATACCTTATTTTGTGGAAGATTTATTTTAGTTAAATAAATAATAAAAGAAAAATGAAATATCCCTGGAAAAGGATTACACTATTGTTCACCCATGACATAGATTTTGTGAAAAACACATTTTTCCAAAATAGTGAGTTGGAGAGGTAGTTATGACATCCATTATTCGTTGAACACCGAGAGACATAGAAAGGGCCTTGTGTTGCCTCTGTTTGCGGCCTCCCTAAGGAAAAACTTCCAAATATGTTTATTTTATTTCATGGTTGACTTCTCTTATGAGAATATAATTAGTGATGTATTTCAAGTTTGACAAACCCTAAGGCACACTTTTGAGTTAAGTCATTGATTGAAAATAATGGGTTACACTACAAAGGTTTATCTAGGCTTTCGAGCACGACTAGTGCATCTTGACCAAACTAGCATTAGTTCATAAGTCAAAAGAGAAAAAAACATTTTTACATTTTCACATATAAAATTGAGATTCATCTCATATTTTTTTTGGACTTAGTCAGACCTACCCCAAGGCGGTCCATTAATTTTCAAATTGATTTATCATGGATTAGTATATATGTTTTATGTGATTTGATATGTTGCATTTATGCATCATGTTTACTTTTCCAAATAAAATATGGTATTTATTATATGTTTTAATTCATTATATTTTATTTATTTATTTATTTCCAGCAACAATGGTTAATTTTATTAATCTTAATCAAGTACTTGAAAACTTGGAAAATCAAACATACCTCATTGACAAACTCTTGGAAATGATTCCATTTAGTCTTAACCACATAACAAGATGGTACAAATGGATTCACATTGTATTTGGAACACAAAACTTCTATGGAGCGATCTATGATCTACCTCCAGATGTTCCAAGCTTTTCTTCCAGCTTTGATGAACATGAAAAATATGGTGAATGGATGAGGTTGAATCACCTGGCATGTCAATGAATATTATCGACCATGCATGGCGACATTAAAGAAAGATGTGGGTCATGATAAAGAGTGATGCTATAGCACATGCTCAATTTATGAAATACAGGGTAAATTCGATTTACTCATAAACTCTTCTTTAATATTTTTAATGGTTGATTCAAAATTATGCCACCAATATTATTTTTCATATGTTTTTGTCTTTAGGGATGAAAAAATATTTTGCGAAAAAGAGTAATTGCATTGAAACCAAAGGAAAGTAGAAATGATGAAGACGATTGAATAAAGAAAAGATTAGTTTAGAAATTTATTTTCTTTAGTTTAAAAGAATTTATTTTTTTTTTGTCATTTTGAAATAGTTGATTTTCATTATGAAAGAAATTAATAAGTTCTTTCTTTAAATTAGTTCTAGAATTCTTTCTAGAAAATATGTTTTTAGATTCATTTAGTTGATGAATGAACAAGTTTAATATTTCATTTTAATAATAACTTCAGTTGTTATTTTTTAAAATATACTTGTTCCACCCATTTCATCAATGAGTATAGATGATAATTATGAATATTCATTATTGTGCAAATCATAGATTTAATAAATAAGACATCTTATTCCAACCAAAATTAAGTGATACATCCATGTGAATTATTTTTGAGATTGACTTGTAATTAATTAGACACATAAAACAAATAAAAAACAGTCTTTTATTGGAACCATTCATTGTATTATCCAAAAAATTAGCATTGATGACGTGGCAAGTGATCCCTAGACACGTGGCTGACACCTGGAAAAGTTCTGCTAGAGTATCGACCAGAAGACGCATTAAGAGCAGTAAGCGGCCCAGTTTTACCTGCGACCATTCTAGTCGATAGTTCCGCATACAAAGCAACATTTATGGGAAGATCTTTGTAAATCCCGAATTTATCTCACACAATCTCCTTAGTATCCGATGATTCAGGAAAGAATATCTATAACAATCTTTTGTAATCCCCCTTGAGCCTATAAATAGCAAAAGATAGCTCAAGGAAGGGACTTTTTGGCTTTGGAATTATTTGAGACTATAGTAATTCTCCTAGTAATATTGTATTGTTCTTCAGAGGTTGGTGAAACTCATTGAACCCTTGTTCTTTGATCACTCCTTTGATTCTACATCAATAATAGTCTAAGTGGACGTAGGTTATTACCAGATCATGGGGCCGAACCACTATAAAAATATCGTGTTGTTATTCATTTTTTTCATTGCGTCTTCTCATCATATTCTTTCATATCAAGCATATTCGGACTCCGTGTCAGTTGGCCAAATCTTGGGTCAACATTCTGGTGCTTTCATTGAGAGCTTGATTAATCATTCCTGAGAAAACTAATGGCCAAAACTAGAAGGAAAGCTGGACAGGCGGCCGCCACTGCACCGTCAAACCCGCCACCTCCTCCTCCTCCTGCAAGCGTGGCGGAGGATGAGCCACATCTGGACTTTGAGGAGGAAGAGATGGATGATGCAACACTGAAGAGTACCCTGGGCGCGTTGCAAGAAGAGCTGGCTAATCTGAGAGCCAGTTAGGAGACTGCTGCCAGAGTTGTGGCACGGCAGCAGTAGGAGATTGAACGGCAGCGGGCGGAGCTAAGTGAAAGGCAGGCAGAGATGGACCGCCGCCAGAACGAAGCCATGGCAGCCCTTGAGGCGGCCTTGCAGCTGGCAAGGAATCGGCCCGCACCTCCTTCGCAACCTGACCAACCTGGAAATGGGCCACCCCAGAGGGGTCCTAATCCAAGCCCACCAATCCAGCCTTCAAGTCCGCAAAGGCCCGAGCAGCCTCAATCGCCCCATGACGATGCCTCGCTGGACCTTGAGGCGCAGCCACCATCCCAGGCTGGTCGCGGCGATCCCCCGCAACAAAGGAAAAATAGGGCCGAGCATCAGCCTCGTAGTCCTAGACGCCGTAGGGGTGATGAGCCAAACCTACCGAACAGAGGTCAGTATCCCCCTGGTAACAGGAGGGACTCAGAGTTAGGCTCTGCGGTCCGGGGTCCCCCACGGCACGATGATGCACGGGGACACCACGACTAGTGTAGGCCGCCCTCTAACGCTCAGAACGTTTCACCCAGGAATGGAAATCGAGGGAACAGTCGATCCCACCATAGCCAGTCGAGGTTCAGAGATGGCCATGGATATAATGAGGCTGACTCAGGCAAAGGGGACGCTGGCTGAAGGAATGAAGAAAGAGGTAAAGGCAAGAGCCAGGTACCTCAAGATGACCAACCCAATAGATGGAATGCCGGGGGGCAGCCTAAACAAAATAATGTATTCAACCGGGTCGGGGGTAGCGAGCAGCGGAGAAGAGACGAGGATTTGCGTGACGTACTTAACGGTCGCCGCGAGCGGCATGGTGAGAACGTCCCCCCAGCAACAGAGGCCACAGCGATTCCTGCCGCTGTACAAGCCCAGATAGACGCTCCCAACTAGGCAGTGCAACAGCTGGTCGGGGGAAGGACATCTTACATCGACCACGATAGGAGGAAAGGCACTCCGTTCGTACAGAGGATAACTAATGCCGAAACCCCAAGCAAGTTCAAAATGCCTACACTCCCAAACTTTGACGGGTATGGAGACCCAGTCTCTCATGTCAACAAGTTTGAAATTCAAATGGACATTCTGAAAGTGTCCGAAGACGCTCGGTGCAGGATCTTCCCTGCAACACTTTCTGAAGCTGTGCAGGAATGGTTTTTTAAGTTCCCTCCCACGAGCATAGTTTCTTGGGAAATGTTCGTGAGGGAGTTTTACGGACAATTCTATGCAGGTCGTGTGCATCTAACCGAAGCAAACCAGCTGGTTGAAATTCGCCAGCAGGATGGGGAGTCAGTAAAGGATTACGTCCAGCGCTTTATGCGAGCAGCGGCTGGAGCAAAAACGGTGGGGGACGAAGTCAAGATGATGGCCATTACCGCAGGGGTTAAACGTTGTTCTCCCCTCTGGAAAAGTCTCCGAAAGGAAGAAGTAAGAACTACCCAAGAATTTTTAGACCGAGCTGATCGCTACATCAAGCTCAAAGAAGCCACTGTTGATGATGGAAAGCCCTCAAGCAAGGGTAAGAAGGCTGCCGAACCCGCCAAAGCCGCCAATGGTTCCAAACCTAATGGCAACAGCAAAGGCAACGGGAATGGCAACGGCAATGGAAAGAATGGTGGAAAACGGCTGTATAACGAGCCTTCCACCTCCGATAACAAACGAACCAAGGGTAATCGTTATGAACCCCGGTTCACCAACTACACTGCCCTCGTTGAGTCTCGGGGGGAGGTTTATCAGGCCACAAGTTCTAGTGTGCCTTACAAAAAACCTGGCCCCATTCGGAAGGATATTTCAAAGAGGGACACTACCAAGTTCTGTCGTTATCATAACGACTACGGACATGACACCAATGAATGCAACCAGTTGAAAGACGAAATCGAGTTCCTTATTAGACAAGGACACTTGAGAAGATACGTACGGGCCTCGGGGAATTCCCAACGAGAAGCTCCAGGTGGCATCGAGCAAGCGTCCACGCGCCAACGCTCGCCACCCTTACAGCCTACCCCCGTGGCTGGAACACTATTAACCATCTGTGGAGGCCCGCACCTCGCGGGAAATAGCGGAAAGGCCAGGGAACGATATGCTCGAACTCTGCGCCACGACCAGGACATCGAGATGATGACTGTGGAGGACTGTTCACCAAAAAAGGCTCGGTCAGAGGAGAGTGACATAACCTTCTCTGATGGCGACGCCCAACACGTCAGGTTCCCACATTCCGATCCGCTGGTCGTGGACATCCAGATGGCCAATATGATGGTAAAGAGGGTACTGGTCGATACAGGAAGTTCAGTGAATATCCTGTATAAATCTACACTGGAACGCATGAAATTTTCTGTTAAGGACTTGGAGCCCTGCAACCAAACGATATACAACTTCTCTGGAGAAGGACTCGCCCCCGCCGGATTGATCAAACTTCCAGTAACGACAGGTACATCGCCTGCAACAAGGACATTACTCACCACTTTTGTAGTGGTCGATTGTCCCTCGGCGTACAATGCTGTTATTGGAAGGCCCATAATGGTTGACCTACGGGCCATCATCTCTATGTGGAACTTGGCCATGAAGTTCCCAACAGACACGGGGATAGGGCACGCGTTGGGAAACCAGAGGGAAGCCAGGGAGTGCTAGAACACCTCAATCACAAAGGCGAAGAGTGGGACGTTGAAGAGCGCTACCCCAGATAGGTTGCAGATGGAAGTTGATACACAAGCCCAATCCGGTGATGAAGTCACCAAATAGGGTGTTGCCCAAAGTGAGGATAGAGATTTAGATCCTCGCTTTGGGGATTTTGAAGAAAATGTTGGACCCGTCGAGGACCTGGAGGAGGTCCAACTCGACGAAAAAGACCCGACCAGAGTCGTGAATGTTGGGAGAAACTTAGAGCTTACCACGAAGAACGCACTGGTGGAATTTTTGCAAAAGAACCAGGAGGTTTTCGCCTGGTCTCATAAAGACATGGCTGGGATAGATCCTGCAGTAATCAACCATGTCCTGAATATAGACAAGACCTTTCCACCTGTGAACCAAAAGAGAAGGCTGCTCGATAAAGATAAATCAAGATCCTTAAAAGAAGAAGTCGAAAGACTAAAGGAGAATGGGTTCATCAGGGTGGCATTTTATCCATCGTGGGTCTCCAATCCAGTGCTGGTTCCCAAGCCTAACGACAAATGGCGGACCTGCATGGATTTTACAGACCTCAATAAAGCCTGCCCAAAGGACTGCTTCCCACTCCCGAGGATCGACCAGCTGGTCGATGCAACTGCAGGGCACGAGATCCTCTCGTTCATGGATGCATATTCAGGCTACATCAGATTAGCATGCATCCCCCTGACGAGGATCACACCAACTTTCGGACCAATACGGGCTTGTACTATTACAAAGTAATGCCCTTCGGACTGAAAAATGCAGGTGCGACTTACCAACGGCTAGTCAACCACATGTTTAAGGGGCAAATCGGTGTAAACATGGAAGTATATGTGGATGACATGTTGGTAGAGTCTAAGAAAGCAGAAGGGCATGTGAGGGATTTACAAGAGTGCTTTAGTGTGTTAAACAAGTACCAAATGAAGTTAAATCCCCTCAAATGTTCCTTTGGAGTTGGAATAGGAAAGTTTTTGGGGTTTATTGTAAATTCAAGAGGAATCGAGGCCAACCCCGACAGGATAAAAGCCCTGATCGACATGAAATCGCCAGAAAGGATCAAAGATGTACAAAGTTTAACCCGAAGGATCGCAGCCCTAAGTAGATTCATTTCAAAATCCACAGACAAGTGTGTCCCTTTTTTCAATCTACTTAGGGGAAATAAGAAGTTCGAATGGACAGGAGACTGCGAGCAGGCATTCCAGGCCTTGAAAGCCCATATGGCACAGCCTCCCGTCTTATCAAAGCCAATTGAAGGAGAAACTTTGTTTATTTATCTGACGATTATTGAAGTTGCTGCCAGCGCGGTATTAGTGCGAGAGGAGGAAGGCGTACAAAAAGCAGTCTACTATGTCAGCAAGAGACTGATTGGGGCAGAATTAAGATATCCACCAATTGAGAGGTTAGCATATTGCTTGATCCTGGCCTCTAGGAAGTTACGCCCCTACTTTCAAGCCCATCCTATTACAGTTCCAACTGACCAGCCCCTTCGGCAAGTCCTCCAAAAACCTGAAGCGGCTGGACGATTATTAAAATGGGCAGTCGAACTGGGACAGTTCGATATAACTTATTCACCACGAGCAGGAGTCAAGGGA